>NC_140925.1:927500-930000 GCF_045865225.1 Trachurus japonicus
GTGTGTGTGTGAACAGAACAATGCTTCGTTTAGCCTTTATCTTAATTAAACACACACTCAGTTAATCTGCTGCTTTTCATTACTCACTTCTTCTTCAGGAGGGTTTCAATTAACCCCTCCTCCTCCTCTTCATCCCCCTCTTCCTCTCCATCCATCCATCCATCCACCAACACTCACTCACTCCTCCTCATCCCTCCATCTCTCCCTCTTCTCTGTCCTATACAGTTTTCACGTTTTAGAAAAAAAACCCAGATATGTCTAGAAAAGGCTATTTATAACTAATCTATCAATTATTATTTAAAGAGCTAGGACGCTCAAACCTACAAAGCTACATACTTTGGACTGGTGATGATGATGATGATTAGGGTAAAGATGTAGAGAGTAAAAAGTGCACGAAAATGTGCAAACTGCAAACATGCACAAATCAGAGGGTGGAGGAGGATGAAGAAGTTGCCTTAACTCTGAACCAGAGCGATAGATATAACAGAGTGGCGACACTCCCATAGGACTCCGTTGTAAAAAATGGCGGGCCGACTTCCGGGTTATGGAGCCCTCAATAGTTCCAAACATTCCTCCCGCGGCGCTGGACCACGTCTGTTTCTATGGCTGCACAGCAAGAAACTACTGAGCTACGTTGACGAAATACCGACCAATTTTAAGTTATAAAGTGGTAATAATCTTTCCCAAGTACAGTAACCATGTTGACTTAACAAAATAAAAATTATTAGACTGATCGGTTCATTGAAAAACATTTATTTATTTACGTAACTGTGGTGATTTCAGTCCGTAGCCCAGAAGCAGCCCTGCTCACTTTTCATTCAAACAAACTAATGCCACTGCCACAGTTGTTAAATTTCATCAATGAGACCAACATTAATCTCTTCAAAATAATTTAACAAGCCAGCGGTAAACCTCTAAAAGCATGCGGATACGTTACTTGGCTCGTTTTCTCCGACGGGAGGACGGACGGTCGGCCCCGGCAGATCAGCTCAGTAGAGCGGCTGCTGCTGCTGTGACAGCCGCCTCCCCTGGTCCCCGGTCGGGGCTCACACAGACTCTGCACTTCTCCCAGAACAAACATCGGTGCAAGTTCCTAACAAACGTTATGAACTGACCACAGACTCTTGATTAAACGGTGACTTTCTTGCATGAACAAAATATTAAAACTGTGACGTGTTGACAGCGCTAAAGCCAGGTTTTGGCAGCTTTACTGCTGTGGCTCGGTTGCCGCAAAATGGCGATATCGATGCTAATTTCTGTTAGCCCGTCTATGAGGTTTTGCATTATACGTTAGCATTAAGCTAGCGGGCTTTATATTTAGGTGATACTGGCTGTGTGTGTGTTTTGAACGTTGTTTCAAACTGTGTGGGTTTGATTGAACATCTTTTATGCTTAAATATATATATTCCCGCTTAATATATTGCTTTACTCCTCTTCTTATGCCATTTTTACTGTAGGGCAGGCTAATCTTCACTTTAGAGTGACAAATAAAACCTTGAAGCAAGAAGATTTTGCCTTTTGTTTGAAAACTGACATTGATGTACATACAGTAATTCAGTAACAGTTGTAAATATACCTTTGTACGGTTTATTTTTTAATATTTACCGTCCAAAAGCAAGCTCAGTGCTGTCTGTCCCATAGCAGAACATGACAGTGGCAGCCTCGTTTGGAACTATTGGGAGCTACATGAACCACGTGACCGCGCTGGCGGCGACATCAAAGGCTGTCGCCACTCTGTTATATCTATCGCTCTGCTCTGGACTATAATGATGATGATGATTATAACTAGGACAAAGATGTATAGAAAACATAAAAACTCATAAAAACTAGCAGTTATTGACAATTCTCGCCTGGGCCCATGTTCCACTTTAAGACCCATAATCATCCCTCATAGTAGGAAATTATGGGAAGATCATGCATTTCCTGAATTGTTACAGTCCTGTGAGTATTTCAGTTTTTGTTATTTGTGTCAGTGCTGTTCCTACATTTCACAGTGTTGAAAGAAAGACTACAGTTTAGGCGAAAATAGTGGAAAAATAGTTGTTGAGACAGATTGACCTTTGACCATGTGACCTTTATATTTTGTAGATGGGCCCAAAACTAGGTCTAAATGAAAGCTGGGATTGTACACTTTAAAATGCTACCAAACATGCCCTCATAACATATGAGTAAAGGTCTGAAAATGAGCACAAAACAAGATATGCCCCCTGCGTTTAGAGGACTATTTACTGCAGGGGGTTGATAACTTTCCTTCCACACCTCCTTACCTCCTTTCCTTCCACACTTCCTTTCCTTCCACTCCTCCTTTCCTTCCTTACCTCCTCTCCTTTCCTTCCACACCTCCTTTCCTTCCACACCTCCTTACCTCCTTTCCTTCCACACCTCTTTTCCTTCCACACCTCCTTACCTCCTTTCCTTCCACACCTCCTTACCTCCTTTCCTTCCACTACTCCTTTCCTTCCTTACCTCCTCTCCTATCCTTCCACACCTCCTTACCTCC
>NC_140925.1:940000-1052500 GCF_045865225.1 Trachurus japonicus
CCTTTCCTTCTTTCCTTCTTTCCTTCCACTCCTCCTTTCCTTCCTCTCCTTCCACACCTCCTTTCCTCCTTTCCTTCCACACCTCCTTTCCTTCCACACCTCCTTTCCTTCCACACCTCCTTTCCTCCTCTCCTTCCACTCCTCCTCTCCTTCATCCTTCATCATCATATCATCATCACCATCACACGTTGAGTCCTTGTTTCCTCTTCCTCTCTCCTCTAACATCATTTACACTTTAAACTGTGGGGAGGTGATAAATCAGTGTGTGTCTGTTGCAGTGTGTGTGTGTGTGTGTGTTTCAGTGTGTGTGTGTGTGTGTGTGTGTGTGTGTGTGTGTGTAGTGTGTGTGTGTGTAGAGAGTGTGGATGAAGTGTATGAATCATAATCCTGTCTTGGTTCAGCTGCGTTTAACAAGCTTTAGACTGACTCTGCTATACATCACAAACAGTGTGTGTGTGTCAGTGTGTGTCAGTGTATGTGTGTGTGTGTGTGTGTGTGTGTGTGTGTGTGTGTGTATATGTGTGTATGTGTGTGTGTGTGTGTGTGTTCAGTCCTTGAGGAGTCACAGCCCGGAACCAGCAGCAGTTATAGGAGTGTGTTAGCTCTCCAGATGTCTGTGTTATGTACTGACTCCTCTGTGTGTGTGTGTGTGTGTGTGTGTATGACCTTGTGTGTGTGTGTGTGTGTGGTTCAGTGTGTGTGGTTCAGTGTGTGTGTGTGTGTAATCTGTGTGTGTTCTGTGTCAGTGAAGCTGCGGTCGATCGTCGTGTCATTGATCCGCTCCGATCGGTCTAACTCTTAACCCTGATTGGTTAACTGTCTGATCGATAAGGTCTGACTGCGTCGCCGCGGTAACGGGCGTCGTCGTCGTCGTTGTTAATACTGGCTGTTAATAAAGATCTGATTGGTTTGTATTGATCTGACATGACAGCAGGTATCGATCTCCCTCCTGTTACATCACCACGGAGACGGACAGAGTACAAATACTACTGGTCAGAATGTACTCTGTTACAAGTAAAAGTAGCTCAGTCCACATGTTACTGCAGTAAGAGTAAAAAAGTACTTGCTTGTAAATGTAGGGTGACATCAGGTAAATTGGGCCATCAGGTAAAATGAGCCAGTTAAGGTTTGAGCCTCCTAGCTTTTTAAGTTTTAACAGGCAATGGCTGTAAATGATTTCAAATTGTTGCTACAACTGTACTTGAAAAAAAACAATTGATTTGAGTCTCTGGTTGCTGTTGTGGGTGGGACAATGCTTTATATCCAGCCTGCTGAGGAGAAGTGTGCCAAAAGTGGCCTGGCAAACAAATTTCACTTGAAACTGATAAGGTTGATAACTCCGTAAAAAAACAGATCTACAATAAAAAATTTGATTTATAATACACATTGTGATTCCCCCCATTGGATAGAATGCAAAATTCTTGCTAAGCTTACTTATTTTTAATTTAAATGCATTTTTTGTGGGTGGCTCAATTTACCTTAATGCATCATGGTAAATTGAGCCATGCATTTCAGCTAAAATGGGCCACATACAAAACACAGTCTCACACTGAAGTTACACAGAAATTGAGGGTGCAAAACATGTTCAAAGTTAGATATATATCCAAGGTTGGTCAGTGCCACTCATGGTGCCATTAGCACTGTGGGGGGGGAAATGGCATCTATAATGCCACAAACACACATACACACACAGTAAAAGAGCCTATAACATAGTCAGTTAACAAAGAGCATAGCAACAACATGATCATGTAATTTTAAAATGCATTTTAAGATTAAAAAATGTCTTCAACCTCTTATGTTTTCACTGTTAATGTTAAGTTTAGTGTTGTAGTTTAGTAGTAGTATCAATTAATTATTAAAATTTAAATGATTTCTGCTAAAATTACTGTGTTGTTCTCTCTTGGCCCATTTTACCTGAACATTGCATCGTACCTCGAGAGGGAATATCCCGATACTTTAACTCTCATAATTCCAAAATAATTATACTTTTTAATTTTTTTTTCACACAGAAACATTTAAGAGACCTAGCCTATATGTCGATTTTTAAAAATATCAATGGATTTCATGCATAGCGTTTTTGATGGTCTTATTCATCGTTTACCAAAAAGTGGCCCATTTTACCTGACTTCACCCTACTTTAAGTAAGAGTAAGAGTCAGAGTAAATGTCTTATTCTTCACATCAATGAATTACTATAATGTTTTCTAAATTAATTTAAAGGGACAAAAATAAAGGTTAAAGGTTAAAAATTTGACCCTATTCATGTGAGAAACATATTTAAAGGGACAACGAGGAGTTTTGTTAAAGCAAAGTGTTTTCTCACTACATTAATGAGCCTCCGCACCGTGAAATTCTTTGACCGGTGCAAGACAGACTCATGTTTTCATTCATCAAGAATTAAAGTCAGAGGTTGGAAGACGATCACATACCGTCGTAGTTCCCACCATAAACGGAGATTCATACGGCGGCGTTATTCTCATGACTCGCCACGAAACCGAAAGTAAAGAAACGCTGGTCGGCTCGCCCAGCATTTCCACCACCACTAATAATTAAGCAATATATCACTCCAGTCCGTGGTATATGCTCATTATACCACGGCTAAGGGGCGTTGTTCGGCCCGACGCGAATAATGACAATATGAAAGACGGATACGCAATCAATTTCATGTAGTTTTATTCAACCAGAAATACATATTATCCAATAAAATAGCCTCACTGTGAAAAAATAGTCCCACCTCTCCAGACGTTAGCTCCAAGTAGCTCTGCATCTGGTCTTTTCCTCCGCTTTTTTTCAGGTGAAAGTCACTGCTCAGTCCCTCTACCATTGTTAACCCTCTGGAGGTCAAAGTTCACCTTCAACATGTCAATTACACTACTTTACTACATTTTTTAACATCGTAAAAACATCAACTGTCTGTTGCTACGGACTGCAACAGTCCGTTGTCATGGATACATGACAACAACTTCCATTCATACCAGTCATACGTGCCTGAGGCGGAGTGATAGCTTACGCTGTGATAAGGCTTTAGAATAGTAGCCGTGGTAACTGCTCATTATACCACGGCTAACAACCAATCAGATCGCCGGATTTCACCTTTCTGTTTTATAATAACAAAATAACCATAGAGACAAAACCATAGATTTATCTAAAATGGACCATTAACAAGTGGTAACGTAGATTCATCCACATTAATATCAGACTTTTTATAACCAAATAGAAACTCCTGGTTGTCCCTTTAAGGAGCTTTTAACTCTTGTTAGTGAGAATGAAGTCTTTGCTGCTCAGCTGCACTGATGTGCTGCTTTTAGGGGTTAGGGTTTCCTTCACAGACAAACACAGCTTGTGTCCAATAGGATTTTAGAAAAAGACCTGAAAGTAACCAGTACTTTTCAGCCTTCCTACTAATTAACTCCAGTAAAAGTACTAATATTTGTCTTGGAAATGTATTCAAGTAAGAGTAATAAGTACCAAAGAAATCTAATACTCAAGTAAAGTACAAATAGCAGAGGATCATGGGTAATGTAGTGTTTTGAAACCTGTGTTTTTACTTGTTGGTCTTTATTGATGTGTGTGTGTTTCTGGTCGATCGGTTGATCCGTGTGTCAGTATTGATCAGCGATTGTTTATCATCCTGGCCGGTTGCTCTGCTCTGCTGTGCTGTGATTGGCCGGTTGCTCTGCTCTGCTGTGATTGGCCGGTTGCTCTGCTGTGCTGTGATTGGCTGTGATTGGCTGCTAGCTGTGTGACCCACTCACCCGTGTAGACGAAGCGTCCCGGAGCTCCTTTACAGAACTGTTTGGACTTGTACGACAGAGTGACCTCGACCACGCCGGGTATGTGGCGCGGCGGGGTCTGGACCCGGATGGCGTGAGGCGTGATCAGCTGGAGAGAGAGAGAGAGATAAGACTCATCTACCTCCATCTTTAAACTGACACTAACCATGTTTCCAGTAGGGCTGGGACGATACGCTTTTCTCCCCATTCCATTCTTCTACTTTTTTTTGGATGCCGATTCGATTTACAGTAAATTGCGATTCTACGATATTGCCGATTCTTTAGCATTTTTAACACCAGTGAAACAGTTGAATGATTCTGATTGTCTACAGACTATTCCAGGAACCATATTTCCCCCCAAAAATACACATCACATGTAAAGTTAGATTCTAAGATTTACGTATTCAGCAGCAATATATAGGCTATGTTTACTCTCTTTTCAAAAGCCTGGACTGCATAAAAGAGGCAAAAATAAAAGAGTATAGAATAAACAGGCTTCTCAAAGTCAGAGAAAATGTATTGCCATGTCAACCAGTGACAAGGAATTTGTCTTGGTTTGCTCTCCAATACATATAACACAACCACCACATGAGAAACACATGCAGGGGACAGTATAAATTACAAATTACAAACTACAAAGAACGTCACAGTGACGTAGGCTGCGAAGGGGTCTATTGGATTTTTATTTTATTTTATTTATTTATTTATTTAAGGAGGACAATGCACATTAATGAACATAATAAAATGTAAAGGTGCCAGTGTTAGCCAACGGCTAGTTTCAGACTGTGATTTAAAGGTCTGAGATGGAAACGCCGTTATTCACATTAATACTTTTATCGATCTTCAGATAATTGAATCGACAGGTGGATGGAGACATGCACTGCAAAAACTCAAAAATCTTTCCAAGAATATTTGTCTTTTTTCTTGTCAAAACTAATCTCTTTCCACTTAAAATAAGACTCATCACCTAAAAATGATCCTGTTTTTAGATCATTTTCATTTGTTTCAAACTAATTTTCACTTGAAATAAGTAGAAAAATCTGCCAGTGAAAGCAGTTTTTTGTGCTTGTTATAAGGAAGAAAAACTTGCTCCACTATCAGATTTTTCTACTTATTTCAAGTGAAAATCTGCTTGAAAGAAGTAAAAAGTGTCTAAAAACAAACTACTTTTTAAATGTGATGAGTCTGATTTTAAGTAGAATGAGATTGTTTTGACTATAAGACATATTCTTGGTGAGATAGTTGAGTTTTGCAGTGTGGTCAGAGAGTTTTTTACTGAGGTCACGTACTTCGCTCCAGACCAGCATGGTGCCGAAGACGACCTGCAGGCCGTCGAAGAAGTTGTCCCCGATGAGGATGACGGTGGCCCCGCCCGTCGTCCAGCCCTCACTGGGGCTGATGGCTTTGATACAGGGAGTGGCTGCTGGTGGAGAGACATGGGACAGACAGGGAGACAGGGAGAGAGAGAGAGAGAGAGGTTCTCACTGTGTTCTCATCTGAACGCTGGATGATGTCACGGGTTTACCCCCGTTTTAACCCTCTAGGCGCCCGAGTTTGTTTAGGAAAATATTAAGTTTGGATTTCAAGATTTCACAAGGCTGTAGCTTTCAAGTGGTGAGAGATAAATCTATGGTGTAAATGAGAAAAATATTCATAATGACCTAAAGTTTGTGATGAGAGTAAATACATTCATCTAATTTGCATATTGTGACGTCACCGGGTGGCAGCCCCATTGGATTACGTGACTTCCAGTAAAACTGAATTTTGAACATATTTACACAGAAAGAAAAAATTATATTGACATCCCATCCTCAAAGTAAAGGAGCAGGGGTCTGATTGGAGCACAGTATTTGTAGCATTTTGTAGAAAAACACACCCACAAATGACGTCAGGATTGAAGCTGAACGTGTTCGGCACCTAGTGGTACCAAGCAGTAACAATATAGGGCAGTAGATTCAAAGATTAGACTTATATCGCTGCAACAATTAATCGATTAATCGAACAATAATTGATTATTAAATTAATCGTCAACTATTTTGATAATCGAATAATCAGTTTGAGTAGTTTTTTAAAGGAAAAAAGTCAAAATTCTCTGATTCCAGCTTCTTCAATGTGAATATTTCTGGTTTCTTTGTTCCTTTATGACAATAAACTGAGTCTCTCTTTGGTTTGTGGACAAAACAAGACATTTGAGGACGATGTCGTCTGGTGGTTTGAGAAACACTGACTGATGGTTTTAGACATTTTTTAACATTTTATTGACCAAACAACTAATCGATTAATTGTTTAAATAATCGACAGATAGAATTAGATTAGAAGCTACGTAGCTCAGGGCTGCTAGCTGCACTAGCTGTCTCTGATGCTAACGAGCACGTCGCTCTCTCTCAGCAGCAGCAGTTGTCATGACAACAAAGTAAAAGAAATCCAGTCTGAGTGAAGGTCTGGAGCCGCGGACCGATTCCCCACCGTCACCAACAACTAAAGCCTTGACTGGTAACAAGTATGAGGACTGTTGTAGTGAGCTAGCTCGATGCTAACTTCGGCTAGCGGTAGCGGTTAGCATCCAGCCGCTAACACAGTCTTCCCAGTTCACCACAACAACATAACAACATAACACCGGAGGCTCTCGGTGTCGGTGACGGTCGGCTATCGGTCCACGGCTCCAGAGCTTCACTCAGACTGTATTTCCTGTCCTTTGTTGTCATGACAACGGCTGCTGTCTGGGGGCAGGGGGCTACACAGCTTAGCCCCAGAGGAGGAGGGGCCCAGTTTCAATGTTTTAAACTGCAACGAACAAAACTCCAGACTCTACCTTTAAAACATGAAATCATCATTTAAAAACAGTATTTTATATTTAGGGTTAGGGTTAGTAGCCTAAAGTAGATCCAAATAACGAATTTGTGTGGTTAGACGGTGCTGAGAAGCTAAAACTTCTTTTTCATTTAAATATTTTTGCATTTTCTTTATTTCTTGAAAAGGCTTGGGCAATGAGACGAAGAGCAACATATAGTTGAATACTGAAAGTGATCTTAAATTGTTTATTTATGTCACACCTGTGTGGCAGGTAACACCAACAGGAAGGACTGTCTAGTCTTTGGTTTTTTTGTATTATTATTGTGTCTTGTAATCTCATATGGGATGGGCCACAGTGGTGGCATGACACGAAAATAAAACATTCATTCATTCATATATTTCCTTGTGTTACCTCTGTCTAAAGCCCAGATTAGTGTGATGATCGTAAATGTTTAAGTTTGACAAATAGGCTATGTAAAACACTAAGAAGTCAGCCATATTGGATGTGGCAAACTGTACAGACACACACAACCTTATATAGATGTGTGTGTCTGTACATCTGTAAACAGCTGTATAGATGTAGGATGTATAGATATATATATATAGCCTATGTCTGTTCTAATATATAAAACCCATTTATCAAAACCAGACCAGGACCAGATCACTGAGGTGCTGAGGCTGGAGGCTTCCCTCACACACACACACAGACACACACACATAGAATGTGATATAATTGGATAGCGTCTTTTATCCGCTTTAGCTTAGTTCACTCTTACACACACACACACACACACACACGCACACACACACAGACACACACACAGAGACACACACGCGCGGCCGGTAATGACTCCTTCTCTCTCTTCTTTCAAGTGCAGCTGCAGATTAATTATAAAGTGAAATGAAAGCATGGTGTGTGTGTGTCTGTGTGTGTCTGTGAGTGTGTGTGTCTCTGAGTGTGTGTGTGTGTGTGTGTGTGTGTGTGTGTAGCAGCTAATCTCACTGACTGTTCCAGTGACATTACAGCACCTGACCTCTATTCTGTTCAGTTCAGTTCAGTTCAGCGGTGAAGTGACTGTGACCGTCACCTTGTTGACTGTCAGACCGCTGTCGCCACAACAACACAGACCGCTGTCGCCACGACAACACAGACCGCTGTTATCTGTGTTTATTCAACATCAGACTGGTCCAGATTAGGGATGATAACAACGACATCGACTATCGAATGCTGATTGTAATTGACTCAGTTGTCAGTGAAGTGGAGTTGTTGTGTGTTTGGAGCGGCTGCTTCTCATCACTGTGACCTCACTGCAAAAACTCAAAACCTTTCCAAGAATATTTGTCTTATTTCTTATCAAAATGTCTCATTTCTAGTCAAAACTAATCTCTTTCCACTTAAAATAAGACCCATCACCTACAAATTAACTTGTTTTTAGATCATTTTCACTTGTTTCAAGCAAATTTTCAATTGAAATAAGTAGAAAAATCTGCCAGTGAAAGCAAGTTTTTTGTGCTTGTAATGAGAAAGAAAAATTTGCTCCATTGTCAGATTTTTCTACTTATTTAAAGTGTAAAATTTGCTTGAAAAAAGTAAAAAGTGTCTAAAAACAAGCTGCTTTTTATGTGATGAGTCTTATTTTAAGTAGAATGAGATTTATTTTGACTAGAAATGACATTTTGACTAGAAATAAGACAAATATTCTTGGTAAGATTTTGAGTTTTTGCAGTGCTGCTGGACTCTAGCCTCAGGGTCACGGTCCCGTCGCTACGACGACAACCACCACCGAGTCCAACGGGTCCAAAAGCCACCGACACTGATCAGGGAAAATCACCACTTATCAATTAATCGCTAATCAATCAACAAGGTCAATCAACTAACGATCAATGAATTAATCTGTAATCTGCATCCCGAGGCCGAACCGGTCCAGACCGGTCCAGATACCGGTACCTGCAGTCAGAGAGGAGAAGCAGCGGAGCAGCAGAGGAACAGAGGGTTCAAACCCACGGGACTGAACTGAACTGAGCTCTGATTGGGGGGGTGGTTTCCATGGTTACCATCTTTAATTAGGAGGGCAATTAAAGAGGTTGAACGGCCTCAAGAAGACACACACACACACACACACACACACACACACACGCACTCTCTCTCTCTCCGGGTCGTCTCTGGGGACGGTGAGGCGTCTGGGTTTTCTACCCATAAGCCACTGGGGTGATTCCTCTTTTAAAGGGATAGTTCACCCAAAATTGAAATTTCCTAACTCATTATCTCCTCCTCCCCCTCATGTGGACTAAGGGCTGGGAGAAGTTTCAGAGTCCTCCGTGGCTTCTCTGAGTTACAGGGGGTCTCGGCGTAGCAGTGCATGTCCATATGACGGTTGCTAATGGATACCAACTGTCTTCGTAACAAAAAGACACACCAAAAAACATCCAGATACCTCCATGCTGCTCGTATGTAATGTCCCTCTTGTATTGAAGCCCCGAAATGCGAAATAGTCCCAAAAAAAATTAAACAAGTCTATATTTCAAGCTTGTTTTGTAGCGGAAGCTTATCGAAGCTCCTCTTCCCGGTTCGTAAAATTTTTTTTGGGACAATTTCGCATTTCAATCCACTTCAATACAAGACGGATATTACATACGAGCAGCATGGAGGTATCTGGATGTTTTTTGGTGTGTCTTTTTTTCAATTTTGGGTGAACTATCCCTTTAAAGCTCTGACTCAGACCTGAACATCCAGAGGAAACCTGCTCTGCATCGACCAATCACAGCCTCTCCCCCCTCTACCAGGTGTGTGGTCGCCGTGGTTACCTTCAGACGGGTCCAGTCGCCGGGCGCGGCGGCCATGTTTGGAGTTGTTGTGTACGAACATGTTGTCGGAGACGGCGAGGACGTGACCGTCCACGTTGACCGTCGTAGACACCACCACCTGCACACACACACACAAAACTTTATTTACAACCTCCACACAGACAGTCTGTGTGTGAGTGAACTGTGTGATCGATTAATTGAACAATAATCGATTATTAAAGGGACAACGAGGAGTTTCTATTTGGTTATAACAAAGTCTCATGTTAATGTGGATGAATCTACGTTACCACTTGTTAATGTCAAATTTTATGTTTAAATATGTAAATGAGGCAATATCTGATGAAATATGCGCTAATTTGCATACTGTATTTCCAGAACCGAAATCTGAAAAATGGATAAAGCTACTTTTCAAATTGTTTTATTTTGTTGACACATTAGAGTCTTTAGTTTTTACAGAGCAGGATTTTGGATATCTCTCCAATCTCCAATTAACAACTGAATTTACAAGATTAGTCAAAACATTTGCACTCAAATAAAACATTTGCAGAGCTCCTGAAGCCTGGATGTGATGGAGTTTATCATGGACTTAAAGGGACAACGAGGAGTTTCTATTTGGTTATAAAAAGTCTGATATTAATGTGGATGAATCTCCGTTACCACTTGTTAATGGTCCATTTTAGATAAATCTATGGTTTTGTCTCTATGGTTATTTTGTTATTATTAGTGGTGGTGGAAATGCTGGGCGAGCCGACCAGCGTTTCTTTACTTTCGGTTTCGTGGCGAGTCATGAGAATAACGCCGCCGTATGAATCTTCGTTTATGGTGGGAACTACGACGGTATGTGATCGTCTTCCAACCTCTGACTTTAATTCTTGATGAATGAAAACATGAGTCTGGGAGGTTGTGTCGTTCTCAGGAAGCCAATCACTACCATTTGTTTTGGGCCTGTCCAAAAATAAATATTTTCTGGCGCAAGGTTTATTCAGAACTAATAACAATATTTGGTACTGTCATCACATTTAACTGGGACAAACTTCTTTTTGGTTTTGTACACTCAGCCAATGTAAGTGAGAAAAATAAATATTTATCTGGAATACTGAGTCTAGCTGCTAGAAAAGCAATTACAAAGAAATGGCTCAAGCCAGACGTCCCATCTATAGATGAATGGTATGATATTATTTACCATGTGTATGTAATGGAAAGAATCACTTTTTCAATGAGGCTCCAGCTCCAAATCCAATGACATCTGGAAGCAATGGAAAATGTACATTTCTCTGAAACGCCCTTCTTTTGTTTAAGTTTCTTTTCTATATCAAGTTGTACTTGATTGGTTAATTACACTTTGCTGTAATTTTGTGACAGAAAACACCCCATGTTCATGTTGTGTTACTTTATAAAATGCTTTGTAAAAGGAAAAACAATAAATATTAAAAAAAAAAGAAAACATGAGTCTGTCTTGCGCCGGTCAAAGAATTTCACGGTGCGGAGGCTCATAAATGTAGTGTGGAAACACTTCACTTTTCCAAAACTCCTCGTTTTCCCTTTAAATTAATCTAATAATCAGTTTGAGTTTTTAAAAAAGTCTAAATTCTCTGATTCCAGCTTCTTAAATGTGAATATTTCTGGTTTCTTTGTTCATTTTTAACATTTATTGACCAAACAACTGATCGATTAATGGTTTAAATGATGGATAATGACAGTAGAGCTGCCATCTTGGCCTCGGCCTCTGGCCCCGCCCCCTTTATGATGTCACGGCCACTCGGCCGCGGTCGTTCATCATCCGCGGCCGGCCGGTTGCCGTGGCGAGGCTGGTGTCGTTGATCCATGGCGACGGAGCAGAAGGTCACACAGAGAGCGAGTCGAGGTGTCCTCCTCTGTCGCCACGGTGACTAACCAGCACATCCTTCACCCCGCCACCGCCGCCGCTGCCACGGCAACCAGAGGCTTCACCTGACTTCACCTGTCTCTCTCTCTCTCTCTCTGGTTTAACTGGACTGAACATCCTGTCACTCGCCCAGCGCAGCGTGGAGAGAGAGGGCTGTGTGTGTCTGTCTGTGTGTGTGTGTGTGTGTGTGTGTGTGTGTGAGTGTGTGAGTGTGTGTGTGTGTGTGTGTGTGTGTGTGTGTGTGTGTGTGTGTGTGTGTGTGAGTGTGTGTGTGTGTGTGAGTGTGTGTGTGTGTGTGTGCGGAGACAAAGAGGAGTTTCCTCCACGTGTCTCATGTTTTATCCACTTTAACAGAGACGCTCTGTTGGACGTCCTCTCTCATTCACACTGAGAAGAGGACACAGACACAGACACACTGTCTCACACACTGAGAGATAGACACGGAAAGACAGACAGATAGAGAGAACAGACAGACAGACAGAAACAGACAGATAGATAGAAAGAAACAGACAGACGGATAGAGAAACAGACAGATAGAAACACAGACAGACAGAAACAGACAGACGGATAGATAGAAAGAAACAGACAGAAACAGACAGAAAGAAACAGACAGAAACAGACAGATGATACAGAAAGATAGAAAGAAACAGACAGAAACAGACAGAGACACAGACAGATAGAAAGAAACAGACAGACAGATAGATAGAAAGGAACAGACAGACAGACAGACAGAAACAGACAGATAGATAGAAAGAAACAGACAGAAACAGACAGACAGACAGATAGAAATAGAAACAGATAGAAACAGACAGATAGAAAGAAACAGACAGACAGAAACAGACAGACAGACAGATAGAAAGAAACAGACAGATAGATAGAAAGAAAGAAACAGACAGACAGAAAGAAACAGACAGACAGACAGATAGAAAGAAACAGACAGACAGAAAGAAACAGACAGAAACAGACAGATAGAAAGAAACAGACAGACAGAAACAGACAGATAGAAAGAAACAGACAGATAGATAGAAACAGACAGATAGAAAGAAACAGACAGAAACAGACAGATAGAAAGAAACAGACAGACAGAAACAGACAGATAGAAAGAAACAGACAGATAGATAGAAACAGACAGATAGATAGAAACAGACAGATAGAAAGAAACAGACAGAAACAGACAGTCGACCTCTCTCTCATATCATATCTGTAAAGCAATAAGCCTCAGGCCGCTCTGCTGTGATGCATTATGGGTAGGGAGGGTCGTCCACCGCCACGTCCACATCGTCCTGCCCTTTAGGGAGATGAATTCATCTGTGTGTGTGTGTGTGTGTGTGTGTTTAGAGGTGTGTGTGTGAGTGTGTGTAGCTCTGGTGTGTGTGTGTTACCTGGAACCTCCTCATGTCTCGTGGGTTTCCGGCGTTCTTCAGACAGTTCTGGTTACACTTCAGGAAGAACTTCAAGAAGAACCTGCACAAAGACGCACACACAGACACACAGAGAGACACACACAGTGTTAACCAGTTACCATGGTAATGAGCCTGTGTCGGAGCTTTCATATCACTGCAAAAACTCAAAATCTTACCAAGAATATTTGTCTTATTTCTAGTCAAAACAAATCTCATTCTACTTAAAATCAGACTCATCACATTTAAAAAGCAGCTTGTTTTTAGACACTTTTTACTTCTTTCAAGCAGATTTTCACTTGAAATAAGTAGAAAAATCTGACAGTGGAGCAAGTTTTTCTTCCTTATTAGGCTACAAGCTCAAAAACTTGCTTTCACTGGCAGATTTTTCTACTTATTTCAAGTGAAAATCAGCTTGAAAGAAGTAAAAAGTGTCTAAAAACAAGCTGCTTTTTAGGTGATGAGTCTTATTTTAAGTGGAAAGAGATTAGTTTTGACTAGAAATGAGACATTTGGACAAGAAATAAGACAAATATTCTTGGAAAGATGTTGAGTTTTTGCAGTTGAACCCTGGTCTTCCTTCTCCTCTGTTGTTGTTGTGTGTTGTCGGTGTGTGTGTGTGTGTGTGTGTGTGTGTGTGTGTGTGTGTGTTGTGTTAACATGTGTTACAGTGGGTAAACAGAGGACACACTCGTCCCTCTGTCTTGCTGTCAGCTGTAACCCTGAACACTCTCTCTCTGCTGTCACCGTCTCCCTGGAGACGCAGGGATGAAGGAGACAAAGAGCACACACACACACAGACACACACACACACACACACACCCACACACACACACAACCACAGACACACACAGACACACACAACCACACACACAACCACACACATCAGACACAAACTGTTCGTTTTACTTTTCAACTATGTTAAAGAGCAGAGTTGTGGCTGTGATACTCGTGTGTGTGTGTGTGTGTGTTGCCATGCAGCATCAGGGTGGTTTCTATGGTAACGGGGTGTAAACACACACACAGACACACACACAGGAGGACAAAAAGACAGCAGTCCCTCTCAGGCTGTTTCTGGTCTCTGAGGGTCTGAGTATTGATTACCCAGCATGCCTTGCTGCTCCTCTCTAATGAGCTTACAGAAGGACAAAGTGCTGACACACACACACACACAGACACACACACAGACACACACACACACAGACACACACAGACACACACACACACACACACACACACACACACAAACACACACACACACACAGTCTCAGTGAACCTTTAGTACAGTTCTGATCCCACCACCGTTCATCTGTGATCAATAATCAATAATCAATACAGGAGCCTGAGACCATGAGAGGAGTCACCTGGTCACCTGGTCACCATGGTTACCTGGTTACCTGGTCACCAGCAGCAGCTCCTCTGCTCAGACTGAAGGTCCAGGTCACATGACCCACCACCAGGTGACACACACCTGTTCTCCACCTGGGGGGCGGAGCCAGAGGACTGGCCCTCCTCCATCTCCTCCAGCTCCTGTCCTCTTTAGCGATGCACCGTATATGCACCGATAACCGAATATATTCGGCCGAATATTGCAAAAAAAAAGCAATATTCGGTATTCGGTGGAATGAGTGTAATGGTAAATTTGAATATTCCTTTGTTTTAATCACTTGTGACGTCCCTACCCCCTGCTTTCCTCCCAAGGTATCAGAACTCCTTTGTTTGTTACCCATTTGTGTATTCTAATGTCTAGACCTCTTAACATGTAACCCTGCAGGATGCCCCAGGTGTGAAAATACACCCTCAGGGGTCGGTGCCAATACCTGCAACAGACAAAGAGCATTGAAAACACACTGTCTGAGTATTGGACCGGCCCCTGCAGCAGACAAAGGGGTGTGGCATATCTGAGGGGGCGTTTCCTCAGGTATAAGTGTTTCGGTCTCCCCATTGTCTTGGTCTTTTCATCAACATCACCCACTTGGGTCGAACTGACCTTTCCTTGCAAGGAAATAAATTCACCAGCAACAGCAAACGGCTAAGAATTTCCACGACATGAGCGAAAAGCAAGGCCGAATATTTACAAAATATAGCCGAGTGACGGGACCGTTCCCGTAGCAACGCGCCTTTTTATAAATCATTTAAAAACCAAACACCCTGAACAGCTGAGTATAGGCAACGAGAGGGAGAGAGTTAAAACTAAAGCTCCTCGTCCCAGCTGTCGCCCACTCCGTCCGTGGCCGACAGCTTTTAAAACAGTGTTTCCCAACCTTGGGGTCGGGACCCCACGTGGGGTCGCCTGAAATTCAAAAAAAAAGAGAAAAACTTTAAAACCACTTTCGGTATTCGGTATTATTCGGTTATTCGGCCAAGCGTTTTCATTTTATTCAGTATTCGGCTTCGGCCAAAAAATGCCATTCGGTGCACCCCTACTCCTCTTCCATCTCCTTCTCTCCTCTCCTCCTCCATCCTCTCCTCCTCTCCTCTCCTCTTCCATCTCCTTCTCTCCTCTCCTCCTCTCCTCTCCTCTTCCATCTCCTTCTCTCCTCTCCTCTCCTCTCCCCTTCTCTCCTCTACCATCTCCTCTTCCATCTCCTCCTCTCCTCTTCCATCTCCTCTCCTCTCCTCTCCTCCTCTTCCATCTCCTCTCCTCTCCTCTCCTCTTCCATCTCCTTCTCTCCTCTCCACCATCTCCTCCTCCTCTCCTCCTCTCCTTCCCCTTCTCTCCTCTCTACCATCTCCTCCTCTCCTCCTTTCTTCTCCTCTCCTTCCCCTTCTCTCCTCCTCCATCCTCTTCTCTCCTCTCCTCTTCCATCTCCTCTTCCATCTCCTCTTCCATCTCCTCCTCTTCCATCTCATCTCCTCCTCCTTCTCTCCTCTTCTCCTCTCCTTCCCCTTCTCTCCTCCTCCATCCTCTTCTCTGCTCTCCTCTCCTCTCTACCATCTCCTCCTCTCCTTTCTTCTCTCCTTCCCCTTTTCTCATCCTCCTCTCTACCATCTCCTCCTCTTCTCTACCATCCCCTCCCCTCCCCTCCTCTCCTCTCCTCGTCCATCTCCTCCTCTCCTCTCCTTTCTTCTCCTCTCCTTCCCCTTTTCTCCTCCTCCTTCTCTCCTCCTCCTCTCCTCCTCTATCCTCTCCTCCTCTCCTCTCCTCCTCCCTTGTCTCCTTCATCTATTTCCTCCTCCTTCTCTGAACGACAGCGAGGTCGTAAATCTACACACACGACAGATTAAGCTTTCAATTTGTTATATGATAAGTAGGGAAGACCCCACACACACACACACACACACACACACACACACGCACACACCCACGCACACACACACACACACACACACAGACACACACACACACACACAGATACACACACACACACAGACACACACACACACACACACACACCATTACTGCTCATATTTACGAGCAGGAAATTAGGACGCACAGCAAATTTATCTCCGGGAAGAACAGAAGTCACACATGCACTGACACTGAAAACACACACAGTGAACACACACACACACACACACACACACACACACACACACACACACACACACACACACACACACAGACACACACACACACACACACACTGTTGGAGTTAATATGCTCTATGAGGTAGAAAATGTAGTCACAGTGTGAGGAGGAATTATACTGACGGTAATGTAATGCCATGCAGCGATGAGTGTGTGTGTGTGTGTCTGTGTGTGTGTGTGTCTCAGTGTGTGTGTGTGTGTGTGTGTGTGTGTGTGTCTGTGTGTGTGTGTGTGTGTGTGTGTGAGAGAGAGAGAGATTTAGTGCTGTTGGCAGCTCTGCCTGTTAATCTGATGCTCTCTGTGTTCAGGTTCTTAACTCACAGCAGCTGCTGGTTAAACACGGTGGTGATGTCACTTCCTGTCCGCGTCCAGTCCAGGAAGTGATGTCATGACAACCGTAAGTAAATAAATATGTAAATAAATCACACACAGACAGAAAACAACTAAAAACAAAAACAAAAACACAGAAAAACTCCTGACTCTGCTGTGATGATGTCACATGCGACTGGAGCCAATCAGAGTTGAGGTTTGATCCAGACAGGAAGTCACAACCAGGAGTTGTTTTTCTTCATGTACCTTGTTACGTATTTGCCGCTGCTGCGTTAAGGATACGACAGATATTTAATTAACATCCATCTAAAAAGTCTGACGCGTTTTCTAAGATACAATATTTACAATTAATATTAACTCATTGAGTGCTGCGCTCCTTTCCAAAATTTTAGTCAAGTGTACCGGCAATTTGTAGAGCCATAGTGTATTCTATATTATTGCCACCAACACATACTGTACATACACATACTCATTTGAAAAGGTTAAACTTTATACTTCAAATGGTCACAAACCGTTTGTTTCTACGTGCCTCTGTTCCTGAGAAAACTCCAGCCAAACATGGCTGGGTTTCACCAAAATCCCTCCTTTTTTTCTAGAAAAGGAGATAGAGCGTCTTTTCTGAAAGGTGCTCTGTTTGTGGGAACGAAAAACGAGAAATTACATGGTTGGCACTCAATGAGTTAAAGCAGATATCATCGGCACGGCCGTTTCGGCTAATGCTGTGTTCAAGGCAGGCTTTTGAAACCGTAAGTTACAGCTTCAAGTCACAACTACGACTTGGTAGCGTTCCAGGTAACCCGTAGCTCGTGTTTTTACCGTCCTGTTGTCTGTGAAAGTTCCCTATAACGGCCACTCGTAACTTCCGACCCGTGAACTCGTACCAGATCGAACTGGTATGACTTCACAGGAAGGAAAAACACAAAGTACGAGTTTCCTTGAACGCACCATGAGTTAGCAGCCCCCGCCCTTGTCAGGCATCAATTGGTCCTCGTGCTACGTCACCACATTCACGCGCATCCCTTGGCTGCACACACAGCCCTTCATGCCGTTCTCTCCCCTCATTGGATAACACTTGTATCCCACAAGGAAAATTTTCTCCTCGGGTTACAGCAGAGCAGAGTGACGGAGAGACTCGTGTTTAGGCTGAAATACTTCATGTAAGTGATTGCTGACGGAAAATAGGACTATTTAGGACTTATATTAACAAAAACATTCCACTGATATCTGCTTTAATTGTAATTTCCCTCTAAAACAACTCTGTGTGGTAACGTTGTGTTATTATCTCATAGCGTGGT
This sequence comes from Trachurus japonicus, assembly GCF_045865225.1. Lineage (NCBI taxonomy): Eukaryota > Metazoa > Chordata > Actinopteri > Carangiformes > Carangidae > Trachurus > Trachurus japonicus. The sequence goes on from NC_140925.1 coordinate 957,812, forward strand.
GAATGTGCAGGTCACAACTTGTCCACCAGAGCGTTTTGGAGTTGTTGGATTGTGTATTTGATGAGTTTGATGAGGGAAACCAAGAAATCCCATAATGAGCCTCCGTAGCGTAGCTCTGAGCAGCTCACGGCTCTGCTCCGCCGTTCTAAAAACAGCTTGCACCGACAATTAAAGGTAACGAACCTACTGCTATGACTATAGGGATTATTATGGCAATGGGACAATTTGACTAAATGTTGAACTATCCCTTTAAAAGTAAAAGCCAGACTAAAGGGAACATGAATAAATCATCTCAGCCGGAGCAGCAACAAAAACAACAACTTGTATTTAATATGTAAATGAGCTGAAACGTTGCGCTGCTGTTAACGAATACATTAGAATACTAATTAGAGCAAGTCAGAGATAATTAATGACAACTGTCAATTAGCAGCACAGAGTTAATTGATTAACGAGCTGATGACGACCAAAGAGAAACTAAAGGGAGGAGGAGGAGGAGGAGGAGGAAGCAGCTGCTGTCAATCACCCACACGGCAGAAACATATAGATCAAATTGCAGGGAAAAAGGGAAGAAATATATCTCTGATAAGAAGATGCTCCAAGCAGCACCGTGCAGGTGATTCAAGCTTTGGTACTTTCTCATCTGGATTATTGTTCACCTGTCTGGTCAAGTGCAGCTAATAAAGAACTTTGTAAGCTGCAGTTGGTGCAAAACAGAGCTGCACGTCTTGTCCTTCGGTGCTCAATGAGGAAAAGCAGAGACTAAATGCATGCTGACCTAGCCTGGATGAAAGTGGAAGACAGATTGAAACGAAGTCTTCTAACTTTATTTAGAAATATTTGTGTTTTATTTGTGTTTTAAAACAACCGACTTGCCTTTACGCAAGGACATTTTTAAAAGCAAACTGAAGACCTACCTTTTTAGCCTTGCTTTTAACTGACTCGTACTATTTCTATTATTCTGAAACATGCATTTAAATTTAATTTATCTTATTTCCTTATTTATTTGTTTACTATTATTATCTTTTTTATTCTATTTTAATTCACCCATTCTTTTCTCTATTTTATCCCACTACATCTGCTTATTTTTACCTAGTGTCTTTCTGGTCTTCTCTTTTTTATCTATTTTACCTCATTTGATATAGTATCTCTCTTATCCTCTCATTTTATCTATCTTATTTCATTTTACCTAGTGTCTTTCTCGTCTTCTCAATTTTATTTATTTTACTTCATTTTATTTAGTGTTTTCCCCACTGCAAATGAGTGAGTGTAAGACAGCGTTTCCCCGATAAAATCCAATGTTCTAAAATTATTGTGTGAATGTGTATGTGTTTGCGAATCTATGTTTGTCTCCCTAACATGTTTCCCTATGTCTCCCAATATGTGTCCCCTATATTGCTTGTTTTTAACATGTAAAGCACTTTGAGCTGCCATATGGGCATGAACAGTGCTATACAAATAAAGCCTGATTGATTGATTGATTGATTGATTGATTGATTGATTGATTGATTGATTGAAGAATAACATTTGTTCAAAACAGACATGGTCATGAAACAAGACAGGTGAGAAAGGGTCATGTTATGATTCCTAGACCAAGAACTAATACCATGAAAAAAACAGTCATGTTCAGAGACATTTCTGAGTGGAATAAGTTTCCCTTAATTACAACTCAAGCAACAAGTAAAGAATGTTTTAAAAAAACAGCTAAAAAGGTTTTTTCTTGGGTAAAGGCCTGAAAACTCTGTGACCTGTTTTTGCTGATTTTTTGATTTTCTTTTTATGAAATTTGACCTCAGTGTTTTTGGTAACTTGTTGTTTTATAAGCAGGTGTTGTGTGTGTGTGTGTGTGTGTGCTGTATATGTGGGTGTGAGTGTGTGAGCATGTGTAATTCAGAAATTAATGTTGAAACTGTATTCATGTAAAATATTATTGTTAGTTGAACTGCAGGTTTTTAACACGGAGCCCAGGAAGAGAAGCTGTTGCAGTAGGAACAGCTACTGGGGAAACAAATAAACATCCATCCATCCATCCATTGTCCGCCGCTTATCCGAGTCCGGGTCGCGGGGGCAGCAGTCGGAGCAGGGATCCCCAGACTTCCCTCTCCCCGGACACTTCCTCCAGCTCTTCCGGGGGGACCCCAAGGCGTTCCCAGGCCAGCCGAGTGACGTAGTCACTCCAGCGTGTCCTGGGTCTTCCTCGGGGCCTCCTCCCGGTGGGACATGCCCGGAACACCTCACGAGGGAGGCGTCCAGGGGGCATCCTATACAGATGCCCGAGCCACCTCAGCTGGCTCCTCTCGATGTGGAGGAGCAGCGGCTCTACTCCGAGCTCCTCCCGGGTGACAGAGCTCCTCACCCTATCTCTAAGGGAGCGCCCCGCCACCCTGCGGAGGAAACTCATTTCGGCCGCTTGTATCCGGGATCCAGTTCTTTCGGTCATGACCCAGAGTTCATGACCATAGGTGAGGGTGGGAACGTAGATCGACCGGTAAATCGAGAGCTTTGCCTTTCGGCTCAGCTCCCTCTTCACCACGACGGACCGATACAATGACCGCATTACTGCGGCCGCCGCACCGATCCGCCTGTCGATCTCGCGCTCCGTTCTCCCATCACTCGTGAACAAGACCCCAAGATACTTAAACTCCTCCACCTGAGGCAGGAACTCTCCCCTGACCTGGAGGGTGCAAGCCACCTTTTTCCGGTCGAGAACCATGGCCTCGGACTTAGAGGTGCTGATTCTCATCCCAGCTGCTTCACACTCGGCTGCAAACCGCCCCAGGGCATGCTGAAGGTCCTGGCTCGAGGGAGCCAACAAGACCACATCATCTGCAAAAAGCAGAGATGAAATCAAGTGGCTCCCGAACCGTACCCCCTCCGGCACTTGGCTGCGCCTAGAAATTCTGTCCATAAAAATAATGAACAGAACCGGTGACAAAGGGCAGCCCTGCCGGAGTCCAACACGCACCGGGAACAGGTCTGACTTACTGCCGGCAATGCGAACCAAGCTCCTGCTCCGGTCATACAGGGACCGTACAGCCCTCAGCAGAGGGCCTCCGACCCCATACTCTCGGAGCACCTCCCACAGGATGCCACGTGGGACACGGTCGAAAGCCTTCTCCAAGTCCACAAAACACATGTGGACTGGTTGGGCAAACTCCCATGCACCCTCGAGCACCCTGCGGAGGGTGTAGAGCTGATCCAGCGTTCCACGGCCAGGGCGAAAACCGCATTGTTCCTCCTGAATCCGAGGTTCGACTATCGGCCGAATTCTCCTCTCCAGCACCCTGGAATAGACTTTCCCCGGGAGGCTGAGGAGTGTGATCCCCCGGTAGTTGGAACACACCCTCCGGTCCCCCTTTTTGAAGAGAGGGACCACCACCCCGGTCTGCCAGTCCAGAGGCACTGTCCCCGACTGCCACGCGATGCTGCAGAGGCGTGTCAGCCACGACAGCCCCGCAACATCCAGAGACTTGAGGTACTCAGGGCGGATCTCATCCACCCCCGGTGCCTTGCCACTGAGGAGCTTCCGGACTACCTCAGTGACTTCAGCTTGGGTGATGAATGAATCAACCTCTGAATCCTCAGCCTCTGCTTCCTCGACGGAAGGCGTGTCAGTGGGATTGAGGAGATCCTCGAAGTATTCCTTCCACCGCCCGACGATATCCCCCGTCGAGGTCAACAGCTCCCCTCCTCCACTGTAAACAGTGTTGGCGGAGCACTGCTTCCCCCTCCTGAGGCGTCGGATGGTTTGCCAGAATTTCCTCGAGGCTGACCGGTAGTCCTCCTCCATGGCCTCCCCGAACTTTTCCCAGACCCGAGTTTTTGCTTCCGTGACCGCCCGGGCCGCCGTCCGCTTGGCCTGCCGGTACCCGTCAGCTGCCTCGGGGGTCCCCCGAGCTAGCCAGGCTCGGTAGGACTCCTTCTTCAGCTTGACGGCATCCCTTACTTCCGGTGTCCACCACCGAGTTCGGGGATTGCCGCCGCGACAGGCGCCGGAGACCTTACGGCCGCAGCTCCGGACGGCCGCGTCAACAATGGAAGTGGAGAACATGGTCCATTCGGACTCAATGTCTCCAGCCTCCCTCGGAATCCGGTCAAAGCTCTCCCGGAGGTGGGAGTTGAAGACCTCCCTGACAGGGGATTCTGCCAGACGTTCCCAGCAGACCCTCACGATACGCTTGGGTCTGCCAAGTCTGACCAGCTTCCTCCCCTGCCAGCGGATCCAACTCACCACCAGGTGGTGATCAGTTGACAGCTCAGCCCCTCTCTTCACCCGAGTGTCCAAGACATACGGCCGGAGGTCAGATGACACGACTACAAAGTCGATCATTGACCTCCGGCCTAGGGTGTCCTGGTGCCACGTGCACTGATGGACACCCTTATGCTCGAACATGGTGTTCGTTATGGACAGACTGTGGCTAGCACAGAAGTCCAGTAACAAAACACCGCTCGGGTTCAGATCGGGGAGGCCGTTCCTCCCAATCACACCTCTCCAACAAATAAACAAATAAACAAATAATAAACATGAAGAGGGGGCGGAGTCTACCTGCTATACCTGCTGCACACACACACACACACACACACACACACACACACACACACACACGCACGGTAAACACTCTAAGTCTCTGAGTGTTTGATAGTGAATGAGGAAACTCGCTCCGTGTTCACAGCCGGCTGAGCTGCATGTTTAATTCATACCACACACACACACACAGACACACACACACAGACACACACACACACTGTGCGCTCATCGGTTCATGATTAGCGTGATGAGTGCGTGCGTCTCGACCTCTGACCTGGGCTGTAATTGGAGGAGAGAGGAGCTGTCAGCAGCAGCAGCGTGTGTGTGTGTGTGTCTGTGTGTGTGTGTGTGTGTGTTCTCTCCGTGTTCTTAGCGTGTTCTCAGGTCAGAGGACTCACACAACATACTACCAACATGTACTGTGTGTGTCTGTGTGTGTGTGTCATGTATAGGGTTGCAGTAGTCATAATATTTTACTCATCATTCATGTTTTTGTTGTTCAGTAAAAGAATTGATTGTTCATACAAGAATTCAAACTTGATAAAGTTCTACTGACAAATAAATATATTATATATTATAATATAATATATAATATAATAATTATAATAAATATTGTTGAAATGTTTTTTTATTGTATTATTTTGCATGACAAAATTAAATATTTACATGATACAGTTTGTTTAAATTACCGCCAATTTCCAGTTAATTCCCATAATTTCCCGTAATTCCCATGGAAAGTTTCCAATTTGGAAGTTCTACTCACAAATAAATCTGTTGAAATGTTTTTTAATTCTAGTATTTTGCATTGCTAGTCCCGATTCTTTGTATTGGAAGCTCCAAGAACAAACCAGAGAAGTCTTTCGTACAAAAGTAGTAACGTTTACTCAGGTCACAGATAAAGTACATCAGCGCTGGACTCAGAGTGACAGAGCTCTCGCAGGATGCGTAAGCAGGTCTTCATTGCAAATAGCAGCCTATATGTCTATTTATGACAAAACTCAATATTTACATGATACAGTTTGCTTAAATTACCGCCAATTTCCAGTTAATCCCCATAAATTCCCATGGAAAGATTCCAACTTGGAAGTTCTACTCACAAATAAATCTGTTGAAATGTTTTTTACTTGTAGTATTTTGCATGAACGTCTGCTTATGACAAAACTAAATATTTACATGATACAGTTTGTTTAAATGACCCCCAATTTCCAGTTAATCCCCATAAATTCCCATGGAAAGATTCCAATTTGGAAGTTCTACTCACAAATAAATCCATTGAAATGTCGTGTTTTTTTAATTGTAGCATTTTGCATGACAAAACTGAATATTTACATGATACAGTTTGTTTAAATTACCGCCAATTTCCAGTTAATTCCCATAAATTCCCATAATTCCCATGGAAACTTTCCAATTTGGAAGTTCTACTCACAAATAAATCTGTTAAAATGTTTTTTTAATTGTAGTATTTTGCTTGGATGTCTGCTTAGGACAAAACTAAATATTAACATGTTACAGTTTGTTTAAATGACCCCCAATTTCCAGTTAATTCCCATAAACTCCCATGGAAAGTTTCCAATTTGGAAGTTCTACTCACAAATAAATCCATTGAAATTTCATGTTGTTTTAATTGTAGCATTTTGCATGACAAAACTGAATATTTACATGATTACAGTTTGTTTAAATTACCGCCAATTTCCAGTTCATTTCCATAAATTCCCATAAATTCCCATGGAAAGTTTCCAATTTGGAAGTTCTACTCACCAATAAATCTGTTGAAATGTTTTTTAATTGTAGTATTTTGCATGGATGTCTGCTTATGATTTTAAATCCAGGTTAAAAACATTTCTCTTTTCACGTGTTTATAGCTGAGAACTTAAAACTTTATCTATTTTATTTTATTTTCCTTTTATTTGTTCTTGCTTTTAACTCTGTTTTCAGTGTTTTGTTTGTTTTTATTCTGTCTTATGCTTCTTCTTTTTTAATGTTTTGTCTTTATGTAAAGCACATTGAGTTGCCTTGGTATGAAATGTGCTATATAAATAAAGATGCCTTGCCTTGCCTTATGACAAAACTAAATATTTACATGATACAGTTTGTTTAAATTACCCCCAATTTCCAGTTAATTCCCATAAATTCTCAATAATTCCCATAAATTCCCATGGAAAGTTTACAATTTGGAATATTTCCAAAATTCCCCAGCTAAACTTCCCATGGAAAGTTTCTTTCTTTGCGACCCTATAGTCCTGTACAGTTTTCTGTGTGTGCGTTCCTTTGTTTGTCGACTCTGAGCTGTCCTTCGTCATATAGAACTACACACGACGGAACAGCTGTGTGTGTGTGTGTGTGTGTGTGTGTGTGTGTCTGTCTGTGTGTGTGTGTGTGTGTGTGTGTGTGTGTGTGTGTGGTCAGATGTGTTTGGGCCTGTCGCTCTAATTAACGCCAAATGCTGGACAGGTTTTCTGCTAATTAACATCCGCGGCTGGTTTGAACATGGAGCTAATTAACAGCTATTATGACTCTCACACACACACACACTCAGACACACACAAATTGCCTTTTTATAGCCACAGACAAAATGTGTGATTTTGCATACTTATGAAAAGTTGTGTGTGTGTGTGTGTGTGTTTCTGTGTCAGGTGGCATCACAGACTGAAGAACAGAGCACCAGCTGTTACAACACACACACACACACACACACACACACACACACAGACACACACACACACACACACACACACAGACACACACACACACACACACACACACAGACACACACACTACGCCGGGTCAAGGAGATAAAATGGCGTCCAGATGTGACACAGCTGGTTTCAGATGTAAACTGGTTGAAGTCCATCAGACTGTTACCGTGGAGACTCTCCCTCCTCCCCCAGCTCTCTGATTGGCTGTGACTGACGGGCCGAGGTCACAGCAGAGTTGTTATAGTTTAAACTGAAACTAAAACTACAACTAGTGCAACTCACCCATAAAGGACGTGCTAACCTGACTGCCCAGCGCTCATTGACCTCTTGGCAAAACGGTTTGCATCATTGAGCAGGGTTCGAACCCAGATAACACTAGCTACCCTAGCAAATAAGTAATCTAGTAAACTGAAAAAAAATAAAAATGACAATTCTTCCAAACAGAGATGCACCGATCCAGTTTTTTCCGATCCGATCCGATCAGATACCTGGGCTGAGAGAATCGGCCGATACCCGACACCGATCTGATACCACTGTTGAATGAATGAAGCGTATACCTCGCCATGTGAGTGAAGGCATCAGGCTTGACAGAAACATTTAGCCTTGTTAAGAAAAAAGGTAACAAATTAACACAGATATAAATGTACTTAATATTTTTGATTAACAAATAACAAAGTGTAGGCTACATTAGCAGCTGTAACTGTATTGCTGTGTATGAGAAATGACTGGATGGGAATGCTGGATTGGCCTCATTCATCCGATATCCGATCCAGCTAATCAGTCAACATCGGAGCTGATATCCGATCTGGGTATCGGATCGGTGCATCTCTACTTCCAAAAACAAAGAACTAACTAAAAACTGTAGTGACCAATGATAAACTAACTGTGCGTTCACACCAAAAGCGTCGGGGAGCGACACGGCGGCCGTAAGCCATTCATTTTCAGTGGAGACTGGCATCAACGGGCAACAAATTAGAAGTTGAGAGAAGTTCAACTTTATGCAAATGAGGAGCGTCTTGCAGCGGGAGAAATTGAGAGCGCCTGAGTGGACACATGAAAGTCCCGCCCCTCTGGCCGCCGGCCGCTGCAGCTGACAGCCGGTGAACAGAGCTGACCGTGCTGCTGACGCTCCCCACGCTTTTGGTGTCAACGCACAGTGAGGTGAAGTAAAGTCAGATGATGTTTGGAAGAGACAATAAAACCTCAAAGCGATAAAAGGCATCAGATCAGTGTGTCAGTGACTGAGGCTGCAGTTCCTCTCCTCACCACTAGAGGCAGTAGAGGCCGTTCCTCCAGAGACTCACATCCTCTTAATAAACCACAGAGGAGGAGGAAGGTCAAAGTCACATGACCTCGACCCCTAACCCTGGTCCAGAATCCAACATGGCCGCCCAGGACCAAAACTCTGAACTGAACCGGGTCCAAGACTCACATCGGAGAAATATTATGATTCCTCTTCCTCCTCCTCCTCTTCCTCTTCCTCCTCTTCCTCCTCCTCCTCTTCCTCCTCCTCCTCTTCCTCCTCCTCCTCCTCCTCTTCTTCCTCCTCCTCTTCCTCCTCTTCCTCCTCCTCTACGGCAGACAGACGGGGTCAAACGCAGCGCCAGGAATATTCAGACTCTGACATTTTACTGCTAAACAACTTAATGTCAGCTGTCAATCACTGCTGCTTTCACACACACACACACACACACACACACACACACACACACACACACACACACACACACACAGGTTTTCCCGGCCAGAGAGGAGAATCTGGTCCTGGGTTTCCAGGCGGATGCAGAGAAGAGGAGGAGGAGGAAGAAGAAGGAGGAGGAGATAATTAAATGAGATAATGAGGAGTCCATCATCTCTCTCCTCTCAGCAAATGAAAACAGACAAGTGGTCCTCCTCTTCATCACAGTGAGGAGGAGGAGGAGGAGGAGGAGGAGGAGGAGGTTATTAAGAGTCCACACACACAGAATTCAAATTATTTAAACAATGAGAACAATCGAAGGTGAAACTGTCGCTCCAACGAGTTCCTTCCACAACGAGGCAGATTAACGTCGTGCATCGTGACGTTCGGGGAGTAAACATGTTGATAAGACAAACTGTTGTGTTGCTGTTGTGCGACGTAGAGCTGCAGCTTCAGATATACAAACAGAGTTTTTTAAATCGCCCTTTTATTGGTCTGGGTTACGTGTTCCTACACTACACACACCGTTTGGTTTTATCCATCTCAACTAGCCCCACTACTAATAATATTTAGATTTCCCTTCTTGAAGGTTTATATTGAGTTGGTGAAACTTAAAGGCCCCATGGCATGAAAGATGTGATTGTGGTTATTTTTTGGTGCTTGGGGAGGTCTCTGGGCCACGTATATAGATGATATAGATGTATATAGATAGACGTATATAGATGATATAGATGTATATAGATGATATAGATGTATATAGATAGACGTATATAGATGATATAGATGTATATAGATAGACGTATATAGATGATATAGATGTATATAGATGATATAGATGTATATAGATGATATAGATGTATATAGATGATATAGATGTATATAGATGATATAGATGTATATAGATAGACGTATATAGATGATATAGATGTATATAGATAGATGTATATAGATGATATAGATGTATATAGATGATATAGATGTATATAGATGATATAGATGTATATAGATGATATAGATGTATATAGATAGACGTATATAGATGATATAGATGTATATAGATAGACGTATATAGATGATATAGATGTATATAGATGATATAGATGTATATAGATAGACGTATATAGATGATATAGATGTATATAGATGATATAGATGTATATAGATAGACGTATATAGATGATATAGATGTATATAGATAGACGTATATAGATGATATAGATGTATATAGATGATATAGATGTATATAGATAGACGTATATAGATGATATAGATGTATATAGATGATATAGATGTATATAGATGATATAGATGTATATAGATAGACGTATATAGATGATATAGATGTATATAGATGATATAGATGTATATAGATAGACGTATATAGATGATATAGATGTATATAGATGATATAGATGTATATAGATAGACGTATATAGATGATATAGATGTATATAGATAGACGTATATAGATGATATAGATGTATATAGATAGACGTATATAGATGATATAGATGTATATAGATGATATAGATGTATATAGATGATATAGATGTATATAGATGATATAGATGTATATAGATAGACGTATATAGATGATATAGATGTATATAGATAGACGTATATAGATGATATAGATGTATATAGATAGACGTATATAGATGATATAGATGTATATAGATAGACGTATATAGATGATATAGATGTATATAGATAGATGTATATAGATGATATAGATGTATATAGATAGACGTATATAGATGATATAGATGTATATAGATAGACGTATAAACTGCCCCATGCATCAAACTGGTCATAAACGGAGAAACACACACCGCCCATTTGTAGGAACTGTCCCTTTAAGACGAGCAGATAGCACTTCCTCCTTTCTGTGATGTCACACACAAGGTAACTCCGCCCACCGTGACCAGTTGTTTTTTTTTTTCAATTTTTATGAATGCAGCTTAGGTTTCAGTTACTTGCCTGTGATTGGCCCGACCACATGCCACTCAAAAACAGTGAGCCAATCAGAGGAGAGGTTCTCATTCTCTCTTCTGATTGGCCAAATGACCTGTGGCTGCTAGAGCTCCAGAAAGAGGCAACAGAAAGGGGCAGTAGAAACCATATGAAGCAGATCACAGCCACTCAAAACCAATGATACATCTTGTTGGGGAAATAAACCCAGAGAAAAGTGCACAGCATGGGCCTTTAAAGGAGACGTATTCTGTCCCAAGGTGCATCTGTTTACAACGAAGCCGGCGATAAATCAATAAATGAAGCGGTGGATAACGTTACATAACATATACGATGTTACAGAGATGACGTTGGGAAACTTGTGAATAGTCCAGAAAGTACGGGAGATAACATGTCCCTTTAAATGTGTTGCAGATTTGGGTGGAATGCCCTTTAGTCTCGTAATGAGCTGCTAAAGGTGAATATGTAATGAGCTAAAAAAACAAACTAAACAACATTAAATATTCAGATATAATGTGAATATTTAACATCTGCCAATCAGGTGGTTGATCAGGTGGAGGTGAGGTCATCATGACATCATCATCAAACAGCTGACTGACAGACGGTGTCGCCGTGACGACGACGACCGCCCTGTGTTTTCCTTTTGTCTTTGAGCTGAACGGCTCGTTAACAGACGGCTCGTTAACACAACCAAACACACACACACACACACATATACACACACACAGCTGTCACTCAAGTGTGTGTGTAAGTGTGTGTATGTGTGTGTGTGTGTGTGTGTGTGTGTGTGCGTGTGTGTGTGTGTGTGTGTGTGTGTGTGTGTTTGGGAGAGAGAGAGAGAGAGAGAGAGAGAGACCTTAGTAGTTAATTAGTCCATCTGATGCAACGTACAGCTGTGTCCTGAAATTCCAGCAGTGTGTGTCTGTGTGTGTTTGTGTGTAGCCTATGTGTGTGTCTATGTGTGTGTGTCTATGTGTGTGTGTGTGTGTGTGTGTGTGTGTTTGTGTGTGTGTTTGGAGCAGCCATTAAAACACATTTCTCTTTTTAAATTGTTAATCAATAGTGATGCGTCGCTACCGGCAACGCTTACTGACGATCAATACTCTCTCTTTCTCTCTCTCTCACACACACACACACACACACACACACACACACACACACACACACACACACACACACACACACAGACACACACACGCGGGGAAACACCTGTTAAATACCAATTAGAAGGAGGAGATTTACTTCATGTCTCCTTCATCCCTCGTTTTTTATCCTCTCCGTCTGTCACTCATCCCTCCTTCAGGTGGAGAGGAGGAGGGGGGAGGAAGGGGGGATGGAGGACGGGGAGGGAGGGCTGGGGGGAGGGGAGGGGAGGGGGGGGGGATCAGTGTGTGGTGTTAAAGAGGAGGAGGAGAGATTTGGTTGTAAAGTCAGAGTGTGTCTGCTCCATCAGAGCGTCTGATGTCTAATGATGAACAAGACGATCGATACGTCGCCTCTAACAGCTCAGCCTGTCACACCGGGGTGGGGGGGGGGTGGGGGTAGGAGGGGGGGGGGTAGGAGGGGGGGCAACAGACTCTCTTTCACTGTAGCAGGAGGATCAGAGCTGAGACTCCTCCGTCTGTCTGGAACGCCAACGTTTTTTTTTTTCGAGTCCATGACCAGCAGATAGACACCATCCTTTCCACTGTGCATGCAGTAACCATGGAGATAGAGCCGTATCACCCGTAATTAGCTTAGCTCAAACACTGGAAGTGTATGGGTAGTGTTAGCCTGCCTCCACCTACAGTAAAGTCGCTAATTAGCTTAGCTCAAACACTGGAAGTGTATGGGTAGTGTTAGCCTGCCTCCAACTAAAGTCGCTAATTAGCTTAGCTCAAACGCTGGAAGTGTATGGGTAGTGTTAGCCTGCCTCCAACTAAAGTCGCTAATTAGCTTAGCTCAAACGCTGGAAGTGTATAGTTTGAGCTAAGCTAATTATGGCGATACGGCTCTATCTCCCTTGTTACTACACGCACAGTTGAAAGGATGGTGTCTATCTGCTGGTCATGGACTCGGGAGTGAGGGAAGAGACGAAAAAAAATGTTGGCGTTTCCCTTTAATTAATCACTCATTGATTGATTGATTGATTGATTGATTGGCTGTTTCTCAGTCACGTGCTCGTGCTGCGTTCATGTTCCTGGTTCCTTCTAGAGCTGCAACTAACCATTATTCTCATTAACGATTATTTAAACATTAATCGATTAGTTGTTTGGTCAATAAAACATCAAACCCCAGACGACGTCCTCAAATGTCTGGTTACGCTTTGTAATAAGTAGCTACACACTATTAAGCATTAATTAAGCGTTAAATACTGAATTAATCATTTATAATACATGAATACCCATTAGTATGTAGTTTATAAACACAGTTAAAATGTTTTACTCATCATTGAGCACTAACTGTGTTTATACTAATGAGTATTCATGCGTTATAAATGAAGAATTCAGTATTTATTAATGCTTAACTAATGCTTCATAGTGTGTATTATTATAAAGTGTTACCAAATGTCTTGTTTTGTCCACAAACCAAAGACAGACTCAGTTTATTGTCCTAAAGGAACAAAGAAAACAGAAATATTCACATTGAAGAAGCTGGAATCAGAGAATTTGGACTTTTTTCTTAAAAAAACGACTCAAACTGATTATTAGATTATCAGAATAGTTGAAGATTAATTTAATAATTGATTATTGTTGGATTAATTGATGAATAGTTGCAGCTCTGGTTCCATCAGCTCTGCTCGTGGTGCGTTCAGGGTCACACTCTTCACTCCGTGACCGTTTCCCAGGAAGAAAAAAAAAAAATATTCAGCTACACTTCATCTCTCCATTGACTCCCATGCATTCATACATTTAACATTTAGCCGTGCGGGGCCCCCGGGGGCCCCCAACATTATTCTGCTGTCAGTCACCCTGCAACGCGGCGGTAATGAGATTCATCCCGACCGACCTGCAGCATGAGAGGGAATCACACCTACGCCGCAACGTGATTGACAGCAGCTCGTCCTCCCATAATCCCCCGCTGCACACTCCAAAAAAAAAAAAAAAATGTTCTCACATCTGGTATTCAGAGCCGAGTGAGAAAAGATGAGAGCTGTCCCTTCACCTTCATCACCACCGCCACCACCATCATCATCATCATCATCATCATCAGATTCATCATCATCATCATCATCAGCTACAAACAGAAGAAGAGACGAATCAAATCTCACCTGAGACCCAGATCATCGTCCTGCAGCGTTCTCACAGTCTCACAGTCTCACAGTCTCTCAGGCTCAGACACCGGACCCCCCCGACCCCCCAACACACACACCTACACACACATCTACACACACATCTACACACACTGAGGTTCAACATAATGTAGAAGTAATGTATAATGTCAAAATAGTGTATAAAGCAAAGAACAGATCATTACCAGAACATTTACAGAACTTGTTCAAACTGGAGGAAGAGGATAAAACATTTGCAAGGTTAAAGCTTAAAACAAATGTGTATTTCTCTTGCAGGTGTAAAACTATGGCATTCACAAAGCAAGGAACTGAAAAGTTGCACAAGTATGTCTCAGTTAAAGAGAATGTTTAAAAAAGAAAAGATAAAAGAAGAAGGAGAAAGAGAAAAAGAAGGGAAAAAAAGAAAAGACAGATAGACGAGTATGTAAATATGCGCAAACATGTGTACTATGTAAACCATGAATGGAATTAAAAAAAAAAAAAAAATGAAACCTGTGGCACCGGACCCTCAGGGATAAAACCACTGGGTCTCATTTAAACAACTAAACCTTCTGGATACAAACAGGAACCAGGGCCAGAACCAGAACCAGAACCAGAACCAGAACCAGAACCAGAACCAGAACCAGAACCAGAACCAGAACCAGAACCAGAACCAGGACTATGACACTCTCCCATCTAGCTCAGGCGAGTCCCTGTCTTGTGTCTGGCCGACCAAGGAGACCAGAGAACAAGGTGTTTTCCATCCTGACCTACATGTACTACAGTAACCATCGCTCCGTCTCACAGATGAGAGTTCGCAATCTGAAAATCTAATACCCCTTTCCCACTGGTCAAAAAACCTGTTTAAACCCGCTAACAATCGGCTTTTGGTGTCAGTGGGAAAGGCACCGAGCCGACTCGGCAAGCGACGCGGGTTAAAATCGCCTTTAATCGGCTCGGCTTGCAGTGGGAACGCCCGACCCGGGTCAACCCGCTAATTTACGTGATGACGCTGAGCGTTACGTGACGCCAC
The DNA here is from genome assembly GCF_045865225.1 of Trachurus japonicus. NCBI lineage: Eukaryota > Metazoa > Chordata > Actinopteri > Carangiformes > Carangidae > Trachurus > Trachurus japonicus. The sequence goes on from NC_140925.1 coordinate 972,965, forward strand.
GTAGGCAGGCTCATATCAGGTAGGTCGCGTCTCATACCACCAAAACAAAGCTCTGCTCTCATTGGAGACTGGGATCAAAAGATCAAACAACACCGACCAAAAACGATTGAAAGGAAAGAAAAGAAACGACAGTCTGTTTAACTGACGTGTTGTGCCACGGACGAACCGTCATATGGCCGCGGCAGACTGGCTGTCCTCCGCGGTCCTGGTGCTCAGGTCAGCCAGACACCTCGTCTGCCTCGGCGGACTCACACACCGCGGTGGGCGGCTGTGGCATGACACTGTGTGTTGTTAAAAAACCTGCGTCGACCTGCTAATTTTAGTGGGAAAACGGCTACAGTGACGTCTTCAGCCCGGATCAACCCGACGTCTGCAGGTGGATTATAGCCGCGTTCACGACAAGCAATTTTTCGCTCTGTCGCTCGGAGCCGCAGCGAATAATTGCTCAGTCGCCCGTTTGCATTGACTTCATATGTAAACTCGTCGCCAGCAACAAAAAGAAAAGGTCCGGTGTGAACGCACCTTTAGTGGTCCAGCAGGTTTTGTGGCTCCTAGCGGGTTTCAACATGGTGGGAAAGGGTCCAAACAGCTCTGGTGGAAAAGCAAAAGTAACCCTGTAGCGCCGCGGAGAGTCGAGTCGAGTCGAGTCGAGTCGAGTCGAGTCGAGTCGAGTCGAGTCGAGTTGAGTTGGGTCGGGTCGAATCGGGTGATATCGTGATATGTATTTTCTTTTAAAATGTATCTGGTGCGGCTTATACTCAGGTCCGAAAAGTACGGTAACTGAGTCACCAAACAAACAAACATTTTGAAATGTTTTGTAACCCTGCATGTATGACCTAAACACAAGGAGCTTTTAACTGTTGATCCTCTTTACACAAGTTGAAACTAAATGTTAAAAATGTAAAAGTTAAAGCAGATAACAGCGGCACGGCCGTTTCGGCTAATGCTGTGTTCAAGGCAGGCTTTTGAAACCGTAAGTTACAGCTTCAAGTCACAACTACGACTTGGTAGCGTTCCAGGTAACCCGTAGCTCGTGTTTTTACCGTCCTGTTGTCTGTGAAAGTTCCCTATAACGGCCACTCGTAACTTCCGACCCGTGAACTCGTACCAGATCGAACTGGTATGACTTCACAGGAAGGAAAAACACAAAGTACGAGTTTCCTTGAACGCACCATGAGTTAGCAGCCCCCGCCCTTGTCAGGCATCAATTGGTCCTCGTGCTACGTCACCACATTCACGCGCATCCCTTGGCTGCACACACAGCCCTTCATGCCGTTCTCTCTCCTCATTGGATAACACTTGTATCCCACAAGGAAAATTTTCTCCTCGGGTTACAGCAGAGCAGAGTGACGGAGAGACTCGTGTTTAGGCTGAAATACTTCATGTAAGTGATTGCTGACGGAAAATAGGACTATTTAGGACTTATATTAACAAAAACATTCCACTGATATCTGCTTTAAGATAAAATAAATTAAATGAAATATTTATGTGTGCAAACAACACATGCAAAACTTTTTATTTTCCTCCTCCGGCCTCTGGACCCCCTGACCACCAAACAGATTCTCACTCAACCCGGAAATAATATCGCCACGTTTTTTAATCTCGCGAGATCTCGTCACAGCCCTGGTGTTGATGACTGTTGCTAGGAGACGGGACTCAGGATGTGAGACGCTGCCGTCGGTCCCGGTGATGAGTCTCGTCTCTATCGATGATATTGATCTTTACTCACGTATCGATCAGAGTCTGAACTCCACTGATCAGACATCAGTGTGTGTTACTGTCGGCTCTGCTGTGTGTGTGTGTGTGTGTGTGTGTGTGTCTGTCTGTGTGTGTGTGTGTGTGTGTGTGTGTGTGTGTCTAGTCTGACCCTGACATGTTTCCTGTTCACTGGACGCCGCCGAAAAACACAGGAGACCTTCCCATCATGCATTTCACCAGCAGCAGCAGCAGAGAGGAGAGAGGAGAGGAGAGGAGAGAGCGTCTGTAATATCACCACTTCTCTTTTCAAAACGCTGCTGCAGTCACATCCATCCACTTACTGCTCCTCCCCTCCTCCTCCCCCCTTCCTCCCCCCTCACAGAGACAGAGAGGGGAGGAGGGGGGGGAGGAGGGGGGGATTAATACTCAGGGGGAGGACGAAAAGAGAGGAGGAGGAGGAGGAGGAGGAGGAGGAGGGGTGAAGAGAGGAGGAGGGGGAGGTGAAAAGAGGAGAGGAGAGCGTATGATTCCTCATGGGACAGAAGAGAGGGGGAGGGAGGGGGGAGGGGGAGCAGCAGAGAGGAGGGGGGAGAGAAATAAAAGACAAAAAGAGGAAGAAGAGGAAGAGGAGGAGGAGGAGGAGGAGGAGGGAGGACTGAAGCACAGACAGAGACAGTAGCCATGTTTCCATCCAAAGTGATTCCAATCACTGGGAAATGCTCATTAAAAGAAATTTGAATCCTGTGTGTTTCCATCTACGGACTTTGAACACATTAGAGCAGGGGTCTCAAACTCAAATGAGCTGGGGGCCACTGCTGGCACTGATCGTCTCAGTGGGGGGCCACTTCAGTGTTCGAGACAAGTATAAAAAAAAAATTAAAATATTTCTGAAAACGGGGTTGATATAATTAGTTAATTAGTTAATTAGATAATTAGGGCTGTCAAACGATTCAAATTTTTAATCGCGATTAATCTCAAAATTTCCTGAGTTAATCGCATCTTTTTTTGTTTTTGCTTGAAATACCAGCACTAAGCATAAGAAACATCCAGATGTTTCTTATGCTTTCCATGCTTTCCAAATACCATTTACATGGTATTTAAAAATCAGTTGTCAGAGAGAGAGAGCAGCCTTGTTTGGTGATAAGAAGAACAAGTTCTCTAGTTTAGGAACATGAGGAGAAAAAACATATGCAGGTTTTTTGTAACATCATAAGACAGCCAAACTACGGAGCGGCCCGAGGTTAGCGCATTAATCGCGCATTAAAACAAATAGTGCCGTTAAAAGCATTTTGCATTAACGCGTTAACTTTGACAGCCTTATTTTTTACGTCAAGACGCGGGCCGGATGTAGAGGGGCCGCGGGCCGGATGTGGCCCCCGGGCCGGGAGTTTGAGACCCCTGCATTAGAGCGATTTAGCGCATAGGCTACGTTTATTACCGTCATAACGCGACCTGTCCATGTGTGTGTGTGTGAGAGAGAGAGATACAGACTTTATTAATGGTAAACGCTGGTTGAAAAGTTTGGTTTTTACTGAGGAGGAACTATGAAGAACTGTGCAGTAACATCATTATGAAGGTGTGTGGGGGCTGTCACTACCCGATTTGCATCGCTACCCGATTTGTGACAATACCGCCATCTTGGACCGCTGTCTACGGCAACTCCACTTGGACAAACTTCATCTGGTCGCTGCCCGATTTGCGTCCAAGCAGAAGGAAGTCTGCTTAAAGTTCTGTACATTTAAAATACGGTGCTGTGAAAATGATTTAAAAAATTTAAAATTAAAAAAACGCGGACGTCCGTCATAAGACAGCTGTGTTGTGGTAGTTGTGATTGTTTGTGGTTGCCATGGTGATGAGGCCGGCGAGAAAAGAGGAGAGTAAACACTAAAAGTCTCTGCCTCTGTTCCTGTTTTCTGAGCATCAAGATCCAAACCACCACAACCAGCCCTCAGTTTACATCACTAATAAAGTTTTTTTTTTTCAAATAAAAAGATAAAGCGTCTCTGCCGACGCACACAGAGCAGTGAAGTCAAGTCAACTAAGTTTGTCCAAGTGGAGTTGCCGTACGGAGCTGTCACTAATCGGGTAACGATGCAAATCGGGTAGTGACAGGGGCTTTTATTTTGCCGTGGCGCTGCACCACAATTAATTAATTAATTAATTGTTCTGTGACATTAGCAGGAACCCTGATGTTGTTGTCTAATGAGTGAACTGCAACACGGGAGCAGACGGGGTGAAAGTGGCTACGTCACTTAATTTGCATACAGCTGTTTCCATCCCATTCCAATCAACCAAAACCCGGCCATAGCAGCGTATTTCAGTTTGTGTGAATCAGGGGATTTTAGTTCGAATCACAGCGTTTCCATCATCATCTTCTGATGCGATACATCTAGATGATCTAAACAGCTGATGGAAACACAACTAGAGACACTGTCCTCCAGTCTGAACCACAGACAGAGACACTAGTTGGGTTTCCATCCAAGTCGTATCGAATTTAAAAGCGGATTTTGTGAAAATGCGCAAAAAGCAAAGCAAATTTATGACCGTTTCCATTCATTAGTGTTTTGCGATTAGGAGGAGTGGAGCGCCGTGAGATTACGTCATAAGAGAGCGTGAATGTATAGAACAGTTGACACTCAGCTGACACTCAACATCATGGACAATTTACGTACTTTCCGGACTATAGACGCACCTGTATAAAAGAAACATCAATAAATGGAGCGGTGGAAAACGTTACATAACATATACGATGTTACGGCGTGTGTTTGTGTCGTCTTAACCGCCATAAACAACAGATTACGGGTTACGGAGCGCGTTGTGTTTGTGTTGCGGTGCAGAGAGGAGAGCTGGGAGACCGGGGCGTCGCTGGGTGAAGTCCAGCAGCTTCACCCACAAACTCTGCCTCAATTCACATCATCTGTTTCCATCACAAAAAGAAGTCGCATTTTCATTTAATCGATACGCTGACAAATCTACGCCCCCCCCAAAGCGTAAAAACTTTTATGCGCATTTGCTGCCTTTTTTCTAATTTCTGGCGTTTCCATTCAAGTATTTATTCGCAATTTTTGAAAATGCGAATAAAAAAAGGTGGATGGAAACGCAACTAGAGACACTGTCCTCTAGTCTTTGTGGACATGTCTCTTCTCTACTGTGTTTTGAGACGGTTGAACGAGTCTTAAACTGCTCACTGAGTTTCCTCCACTCACCTGACACACACACAGACACACACACACACTGACACACACACAGACACACACACACACGTCCGTCCTCGTTGTCTCGGCGTGAGGGGACGTATCAGCTGTACCACTCTGTCTCTGTCGCCGCGACGACAATATCACCACAGAAACACTCTGACATGTTGATTTGAATTATAAACACACAGATTTATACATCAGCTTTGAATTATAATAACACACTGACACACACACACACACACACACTGACTGCTGCGTGTCCGTCTCACACACACACACACACACACACAGACACACACACACACACACACACACACACCGGCCAGGCACGAGAAATATGTTGCTATTAAAATAATGTGTGTGAGAGAGAGCGTGAAATACATTCAGGAGATCAACACACACTGCATGATAATACAAAGTGTGTGTGTCTGTGTGTAACTGTGTGTGTGTGTGTGAGTGTGTGTGTGTGCATGTGTGTGTGTGTGTGTGTTACCTGTCGATGATGACGGGGTCTGACGGCGTCTCGTTCCTGTTTCCACAGCTCTTCTTATCACAGCAGCGACTGACAGACACAGAATAACAACTGGTTACTGTTGTTTCTACAGAGCGACGGCCATGTTGGACTTTAGGACGACCAGGTGAGACTATTAGTCCAGTCATTGTATGAAAAAAGGTTGCAAAACAAGTTGCAACAGAAGCAAACTCAACTGGTTTTGTATCCTCAACATGTCCTGAGTGAGGGAAAAAAATCCCAGAAGAATCGCATTAGGGGAAAGTTTAGAAAAAGGCCCAAATAGCCCATTCATAGGCCTGTTAAAGGGACAACGAGGAGTTTCTCTTTGGTTATAAAAAAGTCTGATATTAATGTGGATGAATCTACGTTACCACTTGTTAATGGTCCATTTTAGATAAATCTATGGTTTTGTCTCTATGGTTATTTTGTTATTATTAGTGGTGGTGGAAATGCTGGGCGAGCCGACCAGCGTTTCTTTACTTTCGGTTTCGTGGCGAGTCATGAGAATAACGCCGCCGTATGAATCTCCGTTTATGGTGGGAACTACGACGGTATGTGATCGTCTTCCAACCTCTGACTTTAATTCTTGATGAATGAAAACATGAGTCTGTCTTGCGCCGGTCAAAGAATTTCACGGTGCGGAGGCTCAAAAATGTAGTGAGAAAACACTTCACTTCAACAAAACTCCTTGTTGTCCCTTTAATTATGTTTCTCACATGAATAGGGTCAAAATTTTAACCTTTAGATATCTCCATGAAAATTACTGAGTTGATTATTTACATTAAGACAAACAAAAAATGTATTGCAAGTTTTTTTTAAATTCTTTGTTAACATGAGCAAATTTGCATAGATTTGCATAAATTCCACTGTTTTGACGGTATATATAAAGGTGCTGTGGTGGTACCAGCATGAAAACTGGAATGAGTTGACTCCATCAGTCAACCGACAAGAAACCACTTTAAATTTCAAGATGACTGCAATTTTTCAAGATAGCCACATCCTTAGTAGAGCAGGTATGACATGCTCCGCCTCCTATCTTAAGGAGAAGGACACTTATCTTTTGATGGTTGTTTTGATTGAACACTTCTTTTAAAAAAAAAAAAAATTCTTGGCATTTTCACCTTTAATGAATGATAGAGAGATATTTGTGGAAGGGGGGTGGAGAGATGGAAGGATTTGCAGCAAGGGACATGGACTGGATTTGAATCCGTTGCTGTGGGAAGCGCTCGTTTTACATGGTAGCCTAGCGTCCTAGCTCATTAAAGCTACAGGTGGTAAATTGACGAAAGTGAAAGTAAACTCTGTGACTTGGACCTAAATTTCAAGACAATACACAGGTCCCTTTATAAACCTCTGGGGTCAAATCATTCCAATTTTCACGCTGGTACCACCACAGCACCTTTATATATACACATGGGCCGTCAAAACGGTGGAATTTATGCAAATTTATGCAAATTTATGCAAATTTGCTCATGTTAACAAAGAATTTAAAAAAAAACTTGTGATACATTTTTTGTTTGACTTCATGTAAGTAATCAACTCAGTAATTTTCATGGAGATATCTAAAGTTTAAAAATTTTGAACTCATTCAGGTGAGAAAAATAATGGTAATAGGCGTATTATGGGCTATATTTGGGTCTTTTTCTAAACTTTCCCCTAATGGGATTCTTCTGGGAATTTTTTTCCCTCACTCAGGACATGTTGAGGAAACAAAACCAGTTCAGTTTGATTCTGTTGCAATTTGTTCAACGTTGACCCCATTTATTGTTTTGAAATTACTGGACTATATGAGGACCAGGTGAGATTATGAGGACCAGGTGAGATTATAGGGACCAAGTGAGATTATGAGGACCAAGTGAGACTATAAGGACCAGGTGGGCTAACCGTTAGCTGTTAGCCGTTAGCAGTGTCTTAAATGACTCAATAAACGGCCCATGAAAAATATTTTCTCCAGCGGATATCCTAGTTCCAACATGACTGAGCTAACTGGAGTAGTTTCATGTCGTGTCCCACAACGGGAGGGTTTTAACAGCTGACATCGTGATGTTAGTTTGCTGCAACTTAACGTTAGCTGTCAGCAGCAGCAAAGCTAACAACTACAATAACCATGACTAATCACAAAAACGTGCACACAGAAATAGTAATGTTTGTTCAATAATTCGTTTTCTAGACCAGTGATTTTCAACCACTGTGCGTGAGCTTACGCCAGGTGTGCCGTGGAAAATTACCAAATTTACTTAATTGATCCAAACTAGCAATGCACATTTTGAATTTTTTTTTCAGACCGATAACCGACGCTCATAGGCGATTATAACCGTTAACGAGTGAGATTCAGCACTCCATCGAGTGTCTGTGACTAGGCTCGTGCCGACCGGCCAGTCTCATTTTGTTTGTTTTTTATTTTTATAAAACACACGCGCGCGTTGCTCCCGCTGTGCTGCGGCTCATCCACGCCAGCGGAGCGCTCCTCTGCTCGTCTGTGCAGCTGCAGGTGAGTGACGGGGAGCCAGCTGAGAGCCCCTCCTTTTTATTTTAGGGGCACCGTCCTTATTCGTATTCACTCGGTTTTCCACACACACACGTCATTTTAAACATGTGTATGTGTCTCGTGTGCAGACGCAACGGTCAAATATGTATAGACGGACGAGCAACAACTTAATGAATCATCATTTAATTATTTTATTTTGAAAATTGACCGGATTCTCTCGCCTTTTCTGTGCCCGAGTTCCTGTCTGGTCCGATCTGGTCTACCCAGCTTGACGGCGCTCGCGGCTCGCGTGAAAAATAGAACTGGATCGATCTGAAGCGCTGCAGCTGCGCGCACTGCGCTCCAGAGCGCGAGATGTGTGACCAGGCAGAGTGAAGCACGCGTTGCAGGTTGCACTCAGAGTTTGTTCTGACTTTCTATCACAGGGAGTGCACCACATAAGTTTAAGTCCTCTCATGTTTGCTGTGAAATATGGCTGAAGGCACGAGTGGAAGTGTGCACGTGTTGACAAGCTCCCATGAGTTGATTGACAGCTTAAAAAAAAAAAAGGAGAAAAAAAAGGCTTTGTTGAGCATCTGTGTCTGCAATAGTGACTGTCTGGCAGAGTTGGCTAATAAAATGGGACTCTGTTTATGTCAATGAGTGTAGTGGCAGAAGCCTGCACAGTGACCATTACTGAGTCAGAACAAACTAACTACACTGTAAGAGACAACATTTGTATTATATTTACTGTATTAGGCTGCACTGTGTCATTTTCTAACATTTTTGGTTAGTGGTGTGCCGCGGGATTTTTTTAATGAACAAAGTGTGCCTTGGCTCAAAAAAGGTTGAAAAACACTGTTCTAGACTTAACAAACATCAGATTTAGTCACAACGGTTTTGGCAGCCCGGAGCCCCCACATTTGGTGCCTACACCGGTGGCTAACGCTACCAGTTAGCCGCTAACGCTACCAGTTAGCCGCTCGCTAGAATGCTACTAAAACCCACTTCCGTTGTGGTGCGATGCAATGGATCATGGGAAAATAAAGTGGTGGATAGGGAGCTGGTCCAGGTGTGGTCTTACCTGCACATGATCTCGTGTGTGAGCAGGACCCGGCACATCTCGGGGTTCTTGTCCTGGCCTTCGTAGATGATGGCCTGAAACACACACAGGAGTAGAGTCATTAGAGACTGGTGCCGATCGCCTGCTCGATTCCCGCAGCCACAGCAGCAACAAGCAGTGGTGTAGTGGTCGTAACATCGTAACATTATTCACCGCTTCCTGTATTGGTTTTTCACAGGCTTCGTTGTAAACAAATCCACATGGCCAAGTGGACACTGCAAAAACTCAAAATCTTTCCAAGAATATTTGTCTTATTTCTAGTCAAAACAATCTCATTCTACTTAAAATAAGACTCATCACATTAAAAGTAGCTTGTTTTTAGACACTTTTTACTTCTTTCAAGCAGATTTTCACTTGAAATAAGTAGAAAAATCTGATAGTGGAGCAAGTTTTTCTTCCTTATTACAAGCACAAAAAAAATTGCTTTCACTGGCAGATTTTTCTACTTATTTCAAGTGAAAATTAGTTTGAAACAAATGAAATTATCTGAAAACAAGTTCATTTTTAGGTGATCAGTCTTATAGAGTTTAGTTTTGACTAGAAATGAGACATTTTTACAAGAAATAAGACAAATATTCTTGGAAAGATTTTGAGTTTTTGCAGTGGAGGGGTATCAAAACAGCGGAAAAGTAATGGTTTTTTTTTTTCTCCCTATGGAAAGCTGCAGATAGAGCAATTAGAAATGAATGCAACTGTTTTTGTTTTTTAAATGTATAATTATGATGTTGTTTTATATGCAATAACTTACAGGCTTTGTCAATTTTAGGTTCAATATGTGCAAAAAGGTAATTTCAATAAGTTCGCAATAAACAACTTGTACCAATTTTTACATTTTGGCCCAGGGTAGGATATATTTGAGTTTGACACCGCTGGTCTAGAGATTAAAACTTTGTCTTGGACTTTCAACACTTTGGAGTGAATGATTGTGACAGTGGCATTAGGCTGGATAACAATTAAACATTAGGCTACCTAATATTCAGTGACACTAAACTCTCGTGTGCCAGTTGATGGTATTTCATTTATGACGTCATATAGCCTATTTATTTCAATGATTTTGTATTTCAATGGCGTCCGTCCACCCAGTAAAAAAAAATAAATCCCCACTACACCACTGGCAACAAGTGAAGTAAAATAAAGGTGCATTTCATTTCATTTGTCTCAATTATGAGCCATTATGATCCATTAGCCCGAGAGTCAAACATTTGATCCGGTGAGTGTTTGATTCCGGCTGCAGCCTGAAGAACAGCTGGAACGGAGCGGATCAAACCAGCCCAACGACGCCCGACGGCCACGCTCGTTAAAACCGCACTAATTGAATGACTCGTTAGTTTAAATGCCTCAACTGTTGCTGGTTTCCATTAGTGTCACGGTGAACAACAGAGGGAGGAGGGGAGGAGGAGGGAAGAGGAGGGAGGGGGGAGGAGGAGAGAGAGAGAAAGGAGTGCTGACTGGACTGTTTCCATCACAGAGGAAATGTGTCGGCGCCTCCTGCAGGACGCACAAGTCACTACACTGAAGGAAAAACATCCCAGTTCATCCTCTGGAGACCAGGACTGGTCACATGGTCCGGTCTGGTCTAGTTTGGTCCAGTCTGGTCCAGTTTGACCTATTTGGTCCAGTTTGATCTAGTTTGGTTCAGTTTGGTCCGGTTTAGTCTAGTTTGGTTTGGTTTGATCTAGTCTAGTCTAGTTTGGTTCAGTTTGGTCCAGTCTAGTCTAGTTTGGTCCAGTCTGGTCCAGTTTGACCTATTTGGTCCAGTTTGATCTAGTTTGGTTCAGTTTGATCTTGTTTGGTTCAGTTTGGTTCAGTTTGGTCCAGTCTAGTCTAGTTTGGTCCAGTCTGGTCCAGTTTGACCTATTTGGTCCAGTTTGATCTAGTTTGGTTCAGTTTGGTCCAGTCTGATCTAGGGCGCTTTGCACTAAACAGTCCATTCGAACCAAAAGCTCTTAGTTCGGTTCGTTTTCGTTGGTGTGAAAGCATCAACCGCACTCGGGTGCACACCAAATCAAGCAGACCGAGACCTCTGAAAAGGGGTTGGGGGTCTCGGTCCGCTTGATTCTGCACAAAACACCAACCTGGACCAACTCAGGTCGACCGGTGTATTTACATAGAAGAGTGTGGTGTGTTTGGGCCCTCCACAGTCTCTCATGGAAAAAATAAACCGCGTTTCACCATCTATCATCTCTGCCAGTCTGCCCCTCCACCTGCAGACTCTCTCACGTGCTGCATCTATGAGCTGTATTGCGTATTTGTACAGTGTTGGACAGTGTTGTCTCCATTGTGAAAGTCCAAATTGGCGCTTGTTTCTACGGGAAGATGAGGAAACGTCATTCAGACCAGTTTTAGTTGGTTTGCCTGTGTGAACGCTGCGCTCCACTCTGCAGTCTGTAGCTACAATGTAACTGTTTTACTGTCTGGTGCCGAGCAAGTAATCGAACTAGCGGTGTGAAAACGCCCTTAGATCGGTTCGGTTTGATCCAGTCTGGTCCAGTCTGATCCAGTTTGGTCCAGTTTGATCCAGATTGATTCAGTCTGATCCAGTTTGATCTAGTTTGGTTCAGTTTGATCCAGTCTGGTCCAGTCTGGTCCAGTTTGACCTATTTGGTCCAGTTTGGTCCAGTTTGATCCAGATTGATTCAGTCTGATCCAGTTTGATCTAGTTTGGTTCAGTTTGATCCAGTCTGGTCCAGTCTGGTCCAGTTTGACCTATTTGGTCCAGTTTGATCTAGTTTGGTTCGGTTTGATCCAGTTTGATCTAGTTTGGTTCAGTTTGGTCCAGTTTGATTCAGTCTGATCCAGTTTGATCTAGTTTGGTTCAGTTTGATCCAGTCTAGTCTAGTTTGGTTCAGTTTGGTCCAGTTTGATCCAGTCTGGTCCAGTCTGATCTAGTTTGATCCAGTCTGGTCCAGTCTGGTCTAGTTTGATCCAGTCTTGCCCAGTCTCGTCCAGTTTGACCTATTTGGTCCAGTTTGATCTAGATTGGTTCGGTTTGATCCAGTCTAGTCTAGTTTGTTTCAGTTTGGTCCAGTTTGATCCAGTCTGGTCCAGTCTGATCTAGTTTGATCCAGTCTGGTCCAGTCTGATCTAGTTTGATCCAGTTTGATCCAGTCTTATCTAGTTTGATCCAGTCTGGTCCAGTCTGATCTAGTTTGATCCAGTTTGATCCAGTCTTATCTAGTTTGATCCAGTCTGGTCCAGTCTGGTCCAGTCTGATCTAGTTTGATCCAGTCTGGTCCAGTCTGGTCCAGTTTGATCCAGTCTGGTCCAGTCTGGTCCAGTCTGGTCCAGTCTGATCTAGATTGGTTCAGTTTGATCCAGTCTGGTCCAGTCTGATCTAGATTGGTTCAGTTTGATCCAGTTTGATCCAGTCTGGTCCAGTCTGGTCCAGTCTGGCCTAGTTTGGTCCAGTTTGGTCCAGTCTGGTCCAGTCTGGCCTAGTTTGGTCCAGTTTGGTCCAGTCTGGTCCAGTCTGGTCAGGAGTTGCATGACTTCATATTTTTCCGTCATAACTAAAACAACAGGAGAGAAACGCTCTGCAGCGACCGGTTCAGAGCAGCAGGTTTACAGACGACCAGCTGTCAACCAGGTTTAACATGAAGGCAACATTCACTCCTATAGAACACAACTTACACAACTAGAGAGGACAACCACACACACACACACACACACACACACACACACACACCTCTGTTGGCTGTTGTTGTTGTTGTTGGTTGTTGTTGTTGTGTGACATAAAGCTGCCTATACGAGCTGTTTGTTTAACTGCCTGTTTATTCGTCTGCGGTGATGCGCGAGTGTTTTTTTCTAGTGTTACCACACGACTCGCACAACTTTTTTTTTTTCCATCAACGATCCGCGGAACAGTTGCGTGCTGATCAGTGGAGTGTGTGTGTGTGTGTGTGTGTGTGTGTGTGTCTGTGTGTGTGTGTGTGTGTGTGTGTGTGTGTGTGTGTGTGGAGGTGAAGCAGCTGTAACAGATGGCCGCAGCTTCACAGACACTCAGCAGCATCTGATCTACGGTCTGTGGTGTCGCACGCCCGGGAGAGAGAGAGAGGGAGTGTGTGTGTGTGTGTGTGTGTGTGTGTGTGTGTGTGTGTGTGTGTGTGTGTGTGTGTGTGTGTGTGTGTGTGTGTGTGTGTGTGTGTGTGTGTGTGTGGCGTCTAGTCGTTAAACTGATTCATAACGACTCGCAGCCCCTTCGCCCCAATAATCAATAATCTGTATCTCACCTGTTTGGTCATGGAGTCGATCAGTCGGACGTAGAGATCCTGCTCCGTTCGCACTCCTGCACACACACACACACACACACACACACACACACACACACACACATTAACAAATACTTTTAACAAATACGTTTTTTCACAGCCCTCTCTCCCCCTCCCTTCAAGAAGCTTGTGCTTTTTGTCAGGTTATCATTGCAAATAAGAACTTGTCCTTAATGATTTTTGCCTGGTTAAATAAAAGTTAAAGGGACAACGAGGAGTTTGTATTTGGTTATAAAAAAGTCTGATATTAATGTGGATGAATCTCCGTTACCACTTGTTAATGGTCCATTTTAGATAAATCTATGGTTTTGTCTCTATGGTTATTTTGTTATTATTAGTGGTGGTGGAAATGCTGGGCGAGCCGACCAGCGTTTCTTTACTTTCGGTTTCGTGGCGAGTCATGAGAATAACGCCGCCGTATGAATCTCCGTTTATGGTGGGAACTACGACGGTATGTGATCGTCTTCCAACCTCTGACTTTAATTCTTGATGAATGAAAACATGAGTCTGTCTTGACCCGGTCAAAGAATTTCACGGTGCGGAGGCTCATAAATGTAGTGTGGAAACACTTCGCTTTAACAAAACTCCTGGTTGTCCCTTTAAAGAAAGGTTAAATAAAGAAAATAAAAAATAAAAAAACCAGTATGATCTGATCCAGTAGCTCCTGTACAGACTCCACCCGGCTGCTCTGCGGGCTGAGCCGTGCGGTGAACCCAGCGTACCCACCGTTACTGTAGAGCAGCTGCAGCTTGTAGTGAATCCCGTTGTTGGTCTTCTCTCCCGTCGGCTCCTAGACACACAAACACACACACAAACAAACACACACACATCAGACTGACACTAAACACAACCTGACTCTCATCATGGGTGCGTTAGATCCGCGTCCCGGCTCCTCCTTCTCCTCCTCACCTTCTCTTTCTCCACGAAGTCGACGTAGGCGGTGCGTTCGATCTCCACCGGCTGGCCCTGCCGGTCGTACAGCGCCAGCACGAAGTGGAAGAAGTTGGACTTCCTCAGGTTGGACGGCGGCTGCTTCTCAAAGTGAGCGCGCGCTAACCCCACCCCGCTGTGAGAGGAGACAAACCAAACACACCCAGTCAAGACCTGAAATCAAAAGTGTAAAGGCATATTCTCTTCAATCTGGTAGAATCTGATATTGGTACGGCTAAAAATTTCCAGAGTTATTGGGCTTTTAATTTAGCTGTCCATCCAAAACAGCTCTGTGAAACCAAGGCAACGTGCAGCATCTGCAAAGAGTAACTGTACTCCCTACATCCCATAATTTACTCTATGATTCCATTGGGGTAAAACCAAGGCAAAGTGTTGTATCTTCAACAATTTCTTCACTTAATTCAGCTTTCAGCATTCACCCGTATTTCTTTCAGGAAATGCATTCTCTAGTTTACTCTGATTCCACTGGAGTAAAACCAAGGCAAAGTGCAGTAGGCTATCTGCCATAAAACGGTCCAAATTGGTCAGAAAGACAAACTACAAAACACATTTAACCCAGTCCACCTTTATCTAATCAGTTCTAGACTTGGTAGTTATTCATTCATCATTTGATGCTTAAACCTGACAATGAAAAACACAAAAAGCTGTTTTTCTCAGTTCGGCTGCACTTTGCCTTTGTTTGTAGGGCAGAAAACACAAGAGTTTCTACAGAGACATTAGAATAAATGACAGAATATTAGAGTCATACAGGTTAATATTATGTTTCATTAATGACACAACGTTTATTAACAATGTAAATGAGAAGAATGACGCACAAAGGAAATATAAGTATAACATTAACACTACTGTATATACACTGTAAAACTCAAAATCTCACCAAGAATATTTGTCTTATTTCTAGTCAAAACAAATCTCATTCTACTTAAATTAAGACTCATCACATAAAAAGCAGCTTGTTTTTAGACACTTTTTACTTCTTTCAAGCAGATTTTCACTTGAAATAAGTAGAAAAATCTGATAGTGGAGCAAGTTTTTCTTTCTTATTACAAACACAAAAAAAAAACTTGCTTTCACTGGCAGATTTTTCTACTTATTTCAAGTGAAAATTAGTTTGAAACAAATGAAAATGATCTAAAAACAAGTGATGAGTCTTATTTTAAGTGGAAAGAGATTAGTTTTGACTAGAAATGAGACATTTTGACGAGAAATAAGACAAATATTCTTGGAAAGATTTAGAGTTTTTGCAATAAATGAGTCAGATGTCGAGTGTGTATTTCTGTGATGAGACAAAGTATAAAAAGTGCAGAAACAGTTTCTCTGGGTTTAAACCTTTCGCTTTAGCCCCGCCCCCTTAGCGTTCGGCCTCTGACCTGTGACCTGGCTGCAGGTAGAGAGTGTGTGTCTGTGTGTGTGTGTGTGTGTGTAGTTGTGTGTGTGTGTAGTTGTGTGTGTGTGTCTCTGTGGGACTGAAAACACTTCACACTCTGACGGTTTCTGAGCCGG
Organism: Trachurus japonicus; assembly: GCF_045865225.1. NCBI lineage: Eukaryota > Metazoa > Chordata > Actinopteri > Carangiformes > Carangidae > Trachurus > Trachurus japonicus. The sequence goes on from NC_140925.1 coordinate 988,686, forward strand.
AGGACGTGTGTGTGTGTGTGTGTGTGGAGCGGGGAGGTTTCACCACTCATGTTAAAATTACAAACGCATCATTTTTGTGTTTTTTTGTTGTTGTGGTTGTTGTTTCTGTGATTTGTTGTTCTGATTTAAATAAAATAAAATAAAATAAAATAAAATAAAATAAAAGCTCTCAGCTACCAGAGGAACCAGAGTTTAACGGCTTCGTGTGACCTGAGGCTAAAACCAAACGCTCCTCAGCGGCTCCGCTCCCACATCCCATCACACACCGAGCAGCCGGGTCAAATATAAAACAACTAAAACAACAATCATATTAATATTAACTCTAATATTAAAATTAATATTAATATATATGTATATATACTGTTTATATGTATATAAATAGAGAGTGAAGAGAGCGGAGCAGCAGCAGCAGCAGGTGAACGGTGCTGAACCAGAGAGCGTCCGGTCCGTCAGACGGGACACGGCGCTCCGGGCTTTAACCTCACATGAATGAATCATGTCGGAGCAGCACACACACACACACACACACACACACACACACACACACACACACACACACACACACACATTAATACACACACACAGACACACAGATGCACACACACACACTCACACAGGAGGAAAAACACCGCTTCATGTCAGCTTTTATAAATATTCATATTAACAAGTCAAACTGCAGCTCCGACCCCGGCGCCGCTAACACACACTCCACACACACACACACATTAACACACACACACTCCACACACACACACACACACACACACACATATTGTGAATATGAGGAGTTTTAATAAAAGTGAGTTCATGGTAACGAGTGTTTCTGTTTCTTCTGTTTTCTCGTTCTCCAACACGTTTCTAATGATTTGACACATGATTAAATATTAAAGGGTTAATCCGTGTTGTTTGATAATGGAGAGAAAAATCTAAATTCATCTGAGCTGGATTTCACACACTCACACACATTAACCTCATTAATTATTGAATTTACATTAATTTAAATTATAATGTGCATTTTATTTATTCTGCTAATTGTATGTAATTATTATAATATGTTAAGTTGAAGCAGCGTCACCGTTAAACTCTGTTAAACTCTGTTAAACTCTGTATTTGCTGCTGCTTCATGTTGAACCAACCTGAGCCGTTCTCCGCTCCGCTCTCTGTTAAATCTGTTCAATTATTTTCACCTTATAGAAATAAGAGAATCCACATTAATAACAGATAAATATCAGAGTGAATCTCACTCTTCATTTTTTTTTTTAAGTATTATTATTATTGTTAAATTTCACATCTAGAACAAATTCTTTTTTTTTTTAAATAAAGCTGAAACGAGTCAAAGTATTTTTTTTTGTCTAATTCTTCTGATAAAAGATTTTTGACTGTGAGAATTCCTTCAGTTTGCTGTAATGTCACAAACATTTAACACTTTTCTCTTGTTTTGTTTCAGCTGAAAACCGGAAAATCTTTAAATGACGTATAAGTGAAATTTATTTTAAAAATATATAAATTTAGATGGAAGACAAATTAAATGTTGGATTTAAAAACAGCAGAAATATCTGATCAAAGAGAGTTTGAATCTCCCTGGGACAGATTTTCCCGGTGTCTCAGTCCGTCTGGTGTGAGCGGTTTTCCGGCTGCGCGGCCGTTCGTTTGTCCGTTGGGACTTCAGCTCCCAGAATTCCTCTGGGCCGCCGGCGGCGAGGCGAGTTGAGTTTATTTACCTCTGAGCGGCCGTGTTGGCGTCCACCACGCCGGCCGAGTGCATCCAGGAGCGGACGGCCAGCGGCTCCTCCTTCATGCCGGCCGTGGCCCCGCGGGGAAGGTTGTCCTGAATCCCGAACATTCCCGACTGACGCTCCGACGCTCCGACTTTCCGACTCTCGGAGAAGAAAAAAGAAAAGTCCAGCAGAGGAAAAGAAGCTGCACACGGAGATGGAGTGTAGTGGAGGTGGTGGAAGGAGGATTTAGTCAGGAACGTTTAAAGTGGAAGTGTGGAAGCAGCCGGAGAAGAGCGAGGGAAGAGGGAAGAGGGAAGAAGGGAAGAGGGGAAGAGGGAAGAGGGAAGTGGAGCAGGAGTTTATTCTGCTGCTGAACTTTGTGTCTGTTTCTCAGATTTTAATTCAACTTTTCACTCTGAGCGGCAAAAAAAAATCACTGATTTTTAGGGAATTTTTTTTTGGTAAAATTCTCCGTCTGGGCCGTCATGTTGAAACCCGGCGGAGCGAAGGAAAAAAAAAACAAGAAGGAGAAGGAGGAGGAGGAGGAGGAGGAGAAAAAAAAGGAAAGAGAAGAAATAAAATCCTCAGAGGACGAGAAAAACGAAGGGGAAAAGAGAAGAGAAGCCGGGTCCGGACGGCGAATCGAGAGCAAGCGCGAGCAAAGTGTCTTTTTTCTTTTCCCCAAAGAGGAGAAGGAGGAGAGGAGGAACAGAGGAGGAACAGAGGAGGAGGAACAGAGGAGGAGGAGAGGAGGAGGAGAGGCTGGTGATGGAGGGATGAGGAGCGGAGGAGAAACTCTCAGCCCTGCGGCCCCACAGGACTGGACGCCAAAACCCAAAAACCCCACGGGTCTTCCTCCAAGCCGATGACATCACAGAGGGGGGGCGGGGCCTCACCATATAAGGAGAGGAGAGAGAGAGGAGGAGGAGAGAGAGATACAGAGAGGAGAAGGAAAGAGAAGGAGAGATAGAGAGAAGAAGGAGGAGGAGGGAGAGAGGAGGGGGAGGGGGAGGGGGGAGCTCGAACCGACCAACCACAGAGAAAGAGACCTTGATCGCCCCAGTGCAGTCGTTCCCCCTCTCTCTCTCTCTCTCTCTCCAGTCTGAGTCTGAACTGGTTTGATGAACGACATCATCATCATCATCATCATCATCATCATCATCATCATCATCATCATCCTCTAAGGTGGTTTTACCTTCAGATGTTGTTTGAGTGGTTCAGCAGTTTCTTCTCTAAATTCAGCTCATTCAGCATTCACAGCATTCACAGCATTCACAGCATTCACCGTATTTCCTTCAGGAAATGAATTCTCTATCTAGTATCATCATCATCATCGTCATGTCCAGTTCTCATCACCAAGACAGGAAGTCCTCACACCAAAGTCCTGGTCCAACTCCCTCAGCTCCACAGTAGCTTCACCTCCACCTGAGCTGAGCCGGACCTGAAACAACCACACTAGGGCTGACCCGATTCGTTGCCATGGTAATCGATCATGAAGTCCGCGATCGATTGTTTTGTTTTTTTTTTCTTCCTTTTTTCCTTTTTGACACCGGTTCTCATCGGCAATTGTTACATTAAAATGAGATTTTGGATATATGCTGTGTTTTTTTGTCATTACTTTCATTATTTCCGCCAACCCCCACTCCCCTCGCGCACCCCACCGGCCGTCATATTTTGATAATCGGGTCAGCCCTAAACCACACCTGAGCCAAATGAGACATATTTGAAGCAGGTCTGAGCCACACTTCTGCCAGACTTAAACCAGACTCAAACCAGACTCAAACTGGACTCAAACCAGACTTAAACCAGACTTAAACCAAACAGAAACTGCACTCAAACCGGACTCAAACTGGATTCAAACCAGACTTAAACCAGACTCAAACCAGACTTAAACCAGACATAAATCGGCCTCAAACCAGACTCAAACCAGACTCAAACCAGACTTAAACCAGACATAAATCGGCCTCAAACCAGACTCAAACCAGACTCAAACCAGACTCAAACCAGACTCAAACCAGACTTAAACCAGACTCAAACCAGACTCAAACCAGACTCAAACCAGACTCAAACCAGACTCAAACCAGACTCAAACCAGACTCAAACCAGACTCAAACCAGACTCAAACCAGACTCAAACCAGACTCAAACCAGACTTAAACCAGACTCAAACCAGACTTAAACCAGATTCAAACCAGACTCAAACCAGATTCAAACCAGACTCAAACCAGACTTAAACCAGATTTAAACCAGATTCAAACCAGACTCAAACCAGATTCAAACCAGACTCAAACCAGACTCAAACCAGACTCAAACCAGACTTAAACCAGACTCAAACCGGACTCAAACCAGACTCAAACCAGACTTAGGTAAACCAGACTCAAACCAGACTCAAACCAGACTCAAACCAGACTTAAACCAGACTTAAACCAGATTTAAACCAGATTCAAACCAGACTCAAACCAGATTCAAACCAGACTCAAACCAGACTCAAACCAGACTCAAACCAGACTTAAACCAGACTTAAACCAGACTCAAACCAGACTCAAACCAGACTTAGGTAAACCAGACTCAAACCAGACTCAAACTGGACTCAAACCAGACTCAAACCAGATTCAAACCATACCCGAACCAGTTCTGTCTGTGCTGGTTTCCTTTCACACACACACTGATCTGGCTGGAAATGTAACAGAACGTGTGTTTTCTAAAAGACGAGCAGGAAAACGTTTCTGCTGATCCTCATCATCCTCATCTTCTTCATAATCCTCATCATCTTCACGGTCGTCTTCATCATCAGGAGTTTTCTCATGCCTTCAGACAGGAAGTGAGAGCGGCTTTCCAGCGCTCCGGTCTTCTGGGGGATGAAGGCCTCCGAGGCTCCGAGGGGTGGACCGAGTCTGGATGGAAACACAACGAGAGGAGGAAGGAAAAGAAAAGAGAGAGAAGACAGGAAGACAGGACTCAGTCTAAACCGAGGAGGAAAATGACAATATGAGAGAGAGGGAGAGAGAGGGAGAGAGGATATACGGAGGAGGAGGAGAGAGGGAAAAGAAAGAGAACAAAGAAAAGGAAGATCAATTATCTGGTGATGAAGAGGAAAAAGGAAGATGGGGAAAAAACTGAAACAAGTGAAGAGTAAGAGAAGAACAGATCAGAAAAAGGGAGAATTCATTTTTTAAAAGAAAACAATGAAGAGGAAAAAGAAAACAGCAAAAAGGAAAAAAGAAAACGATGAAAAATGAAGACATGAATAAGAGGAAGAGAAAGAAGAGGAGGAGGAAGAGGAGGAACATCTGGTGAGTGAACGTCTGACTTTTCTCATTTTTCATTTTTAAAGCAACAAAAAAAATCTTCACAGCTTCAAGTCGTCGCTGATCGATTATAGGCTTCATGATCAGATCAATAATACTGATGAACTCCTACTGTATTCACAATAATACTATTAATACCATAATATTATTATTATCATTATTACTATTATTAGTTTTATTATAATTATTATTATTATAATTATAATGAGAGTTTTACTGCAGTTTTGTTCTTTTGTCAGTAGCTAATGATCATTTGTTCATTCACTTTAAATGGACAAATAAATGAGCCGCCGGGGAGGAGGAGGAGAGAAGGAGAAGGAGGAGGAGGAGGAGGAGGAGGAGGAGAAGGAGAAAAAGGAGGAGGAGAAGGATAAAGAGAAGAGGAGGAGAAGAGGAAGAGAAGGAAGAGAAGGAGGAGGAGAAGGAAGAGAAGGAGGAGGACGCAGCAATCTGCTTTCCAAATGAGGCTTCATTCTTTCGGGACAAATCCCCGACCAGCAGCAGCACGAGGAGAAAGAGGAGGAGGAGGAGGAAGAGGAGGAGGAGGAAGAAGAGGAAGAGGAGGAGTAATCACCTCCTCCTCCTCCTCTTCTTCCTCCTCCTCCTCTTCTTCCTCCTCTTCAGTCAAAGCTGCTGTTTTTTATTTTATTCCAACATTTCATGTGAATTTCAACATCTTTTTTTATATTATATCATGTAGCCTATATTTATTTATATACCGTAATTTCTCTTCTAAACATATTATTATTATATTTAAATTAATATTAATATTAAAATTATATTTCACCTTTTTGTTATTTATGTTTCTACATTTAAGATCTGTAAATTCTGAGTTTGAATATTTAAGGTTTTGTACAGTATATGAAGTCTTTATATTTCATGGTTTTGATTTACAGGTTCTGATGATACGATACTCTACGTATAATGTAATGTAATATAATACAAAACAATACAGTACAAGATGATATAAATTATAATAAAGTAGAATAAAAAGAACAGAATTGACTTGTTTGTATAAAAAAGAGAGTGAGCCGACGCTGCCGAAGCAGATCAACGTAAAGACACGAGCAGAGACTCAGTTCCTCTATAATATAAATATGATAAATATAATACAATATAATAATAAAGAACAGTATTTACCTGTTCATATAGAAAACACAGTGGATAGACTGAGGTTCATCTATAATATAATAAATATAATATAATAATAAAGAACAGTATTTACCTGTTCATATAGAGGACAGACTGAGGTCTCAGGATCATCTATAATATAAATATAATATAAAGAACAGTATTTAGCTGTTCATACAGAAAACACGGTGAACAGACGGAGGTTCATCTATAATATAAATATAATAAATGTAATATAATAAAACCAACAGTATTAGCCTGTTCTTATAGAGGACAGACTGAGCAGACTGAGGTTCATGTAGAATATAAATATAATAAATCTAATCTAATCTATAAAACAGTATTTACCTGTTCATATAGAGAACAGACTGAGGTCTCAGGATCATCTAGAATATAAATATAATAAATATAATCTAATATATATATATAGAACGGTCCGTAGCCGACGTTCATGTAGAATAGAAACAGAATAAATAGAATCAGCTGCTCCGTCGCCGTGCCGACCGACTGATGTCATTTACATGGAGACTAAAGTGTTTTAAGTTGCTGCCGGTGATCCATCGTCCCGCTGTGAGCGATGACTGCTCCTCTGACACGTTGCCGTGTCAACGAGCCTCTCCTCCTCACCCCTAACCCCCCCTCACCTCCCTCATCCCCTCATCCCCCTCTTTTTCTCTCTCTTTTTTACCTGGTTTGCTTCGTCCCGTCTCTAGAGTCGCGTCTGAACGGACGAAAGCGCCGGCGAGGACGACGACAGCGGAGGAGAGATTTCATTTCATTTCATTTCATTTCATGTGATTCCCACCGGTCTGTCTCACCTGCACACACCTGATCGCCATAGCAACACAATGATGAGCACATATTCATATTCATATTCACTGTTATTATTATTATTATTATTATTATTATTATTATATAACGTGACATTCATTAATAAAAACTAGTTCAGTCTAATTCTAATAAAACGACAGATTCAGGTTTAATCATTTTAATTGATCCGTTCCTGCTGGTTTACAGACGAGCAGCGCTGCAGAGAGCGTGTGTGTGTGTGTGTGTGTGTGTGTGTGTGTGTGTGTGTGTGTGTGTGTGTTACACTCTCCTTGCTCTCTATTGTGTGTGAAGTGTTTCCTTTTGTGAGTGTGTGTGTCGAGCACTCACACCATCACACACACACACACACATTTGCATTTAAATAGCGACATCAACCGGCGTTCACGGCGGCACAGCAGCGGGTTTCCCAGATGTCACCGCAAAGTCAGATGGGCCAGCTGTCACACACACACACACACACACACACACACAGAGACACACACACACATACACACACAACCACACACACAGAGCTGACTCGGTAAAATACACTCAGTCAGTTTAAACTACAGCAGCGTTTAACCAGACAAACACACACTGAGTTATACTGTGTGTGTGTGTGTGTGTGTGTGTGTGTGTGTCTGTGTGTGTGTGTGTGTGTGTGTGTCTGTGTGTGTGTGTGTGTGTCTGTGTGTGTGTGTGTGTGTGTGTCAATCAATCAATCAATCAATCAATCAATCAATCAATCAATCAATCAATCAATCGATCAGCTGATATGTGTTGTGATGTTTCCGTCACACCTGGCGCCCTACGTGTCATCAACGCCACCTGTCTACTTCCTGTTTACTTCCTGTCTACTTCCTGTGTACTTCCTGTCTACTTCCTGTCTAACTACAGCTGATCACATGATTGATCAGGAGTTATTGATCCAATCAGATCAGACTTCAGGCTGGAACACCTGCAGTCGTAGTATTTATAGTATTTATACTTTATATTTATATCATTGACACTTACGTTGCTACTTTTATATCAGGCCACCTTATATCCTTATATCCTTAAATCCTTATACCCTTATGTCCTTATGCCCTTATACCCTTATATTCTTATGCCCTTATACCCTTATACCCTTATACCCTTACATCCTTATGCCCTTATACTCTTTTATCCTTATACCCTTATACCCTTACATCCTTATACCCATATGCCCTTATATCCTCATGCCCTTATACCCTTATACACTTATACCCTTATGTCCTTATGCCCTTATACCCTTATGCCCTTACATCCTTATACCCTTATGCCCTTATACCCTTATATCCTTGTACACTTATATCCTTATGTCCTTATACCCTTATACCCTTATATCCTTATACCCTTATACCCTTATATCCTTATACCCTTATGCCCTTATACCCTTATGCCCTTATATCCTTATATCCTTATGCCCTTATATCCTTATATCCTTATGCCCTTATACCCTTATATTCTTATACCCTTATACCCTTATATCCTTATATCCTCATGCCCTTATACTCTTATATCCTTATATCCTTATACCCATATGCCCTTATACCCTTATGTCCTTATATCCTTATACCCTTATATCCTTATATCCTTATGCCCTTATACCCTTATATCCTTATGCCCTTATACCCTTATATTCTTATACCCTTATACTCTTATATCTTTATACCCTTATATCCTTATGCCCTTATACCCTTATATCCTTACACCCTTATATCCTTATATCCTTATACCCTTATGCCCTTACATCCTTATACCCTTACATCCTTATGTCCTTATACCCTTATATCTTTATACCCTTATATCCTTATGCCCTTATACCCTTATATCCTTACACCCTTATACCCTTATATCCTTATATCCTTATACCCTTATGCCCTTACATCCTTATACCCTTATACCCTTACATCCTTATGTCCTTATACCCTTATATCTTTATACCCTTTTATCTTTATACCCTTATGTCCTTATACCCTTATGTCCTTATATCTTTATACCCTTATATCCTTATACCCTTATACCCTTATATCTTTATATCCTTATACGCTTATGTCCTTATACCCTTATGTCCTTATACCCTTATATCCTTATACCCTTATGTCCTTATATCCTTATGTCCTTATACCCTTACATCCTTATGCCCTTATACCCTTATATCCTTATACCCTTATATCCTTATATCCTTATACCCTTATATCCTTATACCCTTACGTCCTTATGCCCTTATACCCTTATATCCTTATATCCTTATATCCTTATACCCTTATATCCTTATATCCTCAGTACTTGTTTTACACTGGTTGAAGGTTGGTTTGTTTTAATTGTTTATTGTGTCTATATTTTCTGTCTGTTGAGTTGTGTTTGTGTTAATCTAATCTAATCTGAATCAGAATGCAGAGGGTTAATCATGATAATCAATAATCGCTTCATGTAATTTCCTGTTACAATATGTAAAGTGAAGTTTATTGATCTTTTTGCATTGTTCTTTATTTGTCGTGACCTAAGTTTACAGACACGATTCATTTCTCATTTTATTCTTTTTGTGTTTTATTCCTTTTTGTATTTCCAGTGATGAGCTTCGTTCTGTAAAGTAATAAAACTGATTCATTCTCTCGTGTCCGGCCGGTTGTACGTCAGCTCACCTTATTGATCTGATCAGCTAATTGACTAATTGACTAATTGATTATGATGACGACTGACAGGTAGAAGCTGCTGACTGACTCTACTGTCGTTCTATTGTCTTTTATTCTGTTCATTAGATCTGATCTGTCAGCAGCCGTTTGTCCTGTTCTGTCGCTTCTCTCCGACTCTTTTGTTGTTGTTGTTGTTGTTGGACTCGATGCAGAAACCAGAGGAGGAAAAACAAGGAAAAACAAGGAAAAAGAAGGAAAACACAGAAAGCAGAAAAATGAAAATAAAATGAGAGGAAACAAAGCGCTCGACCTTCAGCTGCAACAGAAAAACACTTTCACAGTCTGTCTGAGTGTGTGAGGCTGACTGAGGCAGAGAGAGAGCGTGTGTGTGTGTGTGTGTGTGTGTGTGTGTGTGTGTGTGTGTGTGTGTGTGTGTGTGTGTGTGTGTGTGTGTGTGTGTGTGTGCGCTGCTGAGGGAATTCCAGTCGTCCCAGTTCGGGGAATTCCCTCCATCCCAGCAGAGAGCAGGGCGAGCGAGGGAAGAGCGACACCAAGAGGAGAGAAAGAGAGACAGAGAGAGACATTTCAATATTAATTAATTAATATTGAAATGTCTAATATTGTATATATGTGTAGCTATATGTTGAAATGTTTCATATTGTATATTTGTTATATTGAAATATCTTTGTAAAATGCTTTGGCAACAACACATTTCTGTTCATGCCAATAAAGCTGTTGGAATTGAATTGAATTCACAGAGAGAGAGAGAGAGAGAGAGAAGCCGTTCCTTCTGTTTATGAACCTGGTTCAGGATTAATCTGTTCAGTTCTAAATAAAGATTCAAGCTTCAGAGTGTTTGGTTCAGACTCACAGAGAGACCGGGACCATAGGAGACCAGGACCAGGACCAGGACCAGGACCAGTGCTGCCAGTAAAGAAAAAGATATTTAATATTTAGTAAAAAAAAAAAAATTCTACATGATTTTCTCTGACAGAAGTAAAAATCACATTCAGTCTTTGTTTGTTGTAATTTCCACATTCATATTCTTATGATTATTATCAACTCAACTCAACTCAAAATGTATTTATAATAGCACATTTAAAAACAACCTTAGTTGCCCAAAGTGCTGCACAACAACATACATACATAGAGTCAAGTGCTATAGCAATATACTGTAGATAAAAACAACATAAAGCATCAACACAGCTTAAAGGGACAACGAGGAGTTTCTATTTGGTTATAAAAAAGTCTGATATTAATGTGGATGAATCTCCGTTACCACTTGTTAATGGTCCATTTTAGATAAATCTATGGTTTTGTCTCTATGGTTATTTTGTTATTATTAGTGGTGGTGGAAATGCTGGGCGAGCCGACCAGCGTTTCTTTACTTTCGGTTTCGTGGCGAGTCATGAGAATAACGCCGCCGTATGAATCTCCGTTTATGGTGGGAACTACGACGGTATGTGATCGTCTTCCAACCTCTGACTTTAATTCTTGATGAATGAAAACATGAGTCTGTCTTGCACCGGTCAAAGAATTTCACGGTGCGGAGGCTCATAAATGTAGTGTGGAAACACTTCGCTTTAACAAAACTCCTGGTTGTCCCTTTAACAGTAAAATAGTAAAATAGGGCAATAAGAGTAACAGTTACTAAGATAAGGTAAAACAAATAAAAGCTAAAAGTACTAAAAGATGAAAATAAGAGGTCAGGGTGTCAGAGAGAAGAGCTGACTGAGTCTTTAAGAGTTATTTAAAATGCTCCAGAGTTTCAGCTGCTCTAACGTGGAGGGGGAATATAAATATAATAATAATATAAAGCATTCCACACATTTGGGGCCATTATCATTATGATGATGTAATCTAATCTAATCTAACTGAGCCACAGTCTGGAGACACTGTGAACTGGTTCAGGGACAAACAACACTAACACTCAACAAAGACAATGAATTAAATCAAATTAAATTAATTACATTACAATATTACTGTTATTATCATCATTATAATTATTATCATTGAGGCGGAGTGACCACAGACTGGACTGTCAGTCGTCTCACTGGACAGAAACTAACTCTGTTCCTAATATTCTGTCAAATTTATCTCTTATAAATATGATGCACAAAATATTAGGAACACTTGTCACCGTGAGTCTGATAAACACACACTGTAACACACCCGCCTATTAAATTATATATATTATTATTATTATAAATAAAAGAGTTACAACACAGCTGATGGTGAAGGTCACAGCTGATAAAAACACTGCAGCTGCACCGTGTAAATTAATGCAACTAATAAGTCTCTAGTGATCAGAGAGTATTGTTGTTAGACTGTAGTTGTCATGATATCACTGCACAGAAACATATATATACAGTATATATACAAACATAATATCAAAGAGTCAGTAAATGTGAGCTCTGCTTCTCATTTACTGTGAAATATAAACAAGTACCTACACATCTGATTAAATAAAAAGACGTTCAGCAGCTTAAATGGACAATGTAATTGGAAATAATCCAATTACAACACCACATAGCCTATTTAAATCTCTATATTGGCTAAATAAATGACTGAAACAGTGACTATTGTTTAAAGAGTAGGCTAATATTTGATAACTTGAATAGAGGTTGAATTTTTAATTCTATTATATTAGATTATCTGGATTGGAGCAACAGCAGCCTCATTAATATTTAATTAGCATTTCTTAATTAGTAGCTATGTTAGATGAGGACACCCTTTAGATTTCACCATAATAATCAGCATTATGACGACATGTTATTAACATACAGAGACTCACCTGGTTTCACTCTCAGAGGTCAAACTCTTCATGTCGAGGAAAAAGAGAAACAAAACAAAAAACTTTTCACATCCGAAGTTCCGCAGGTTGCTTGTAGCCAGGTGTGCTAACTGTAGCCACACTGCGTCACCAGGTGTCTCACCTTGTCTCCCGCCCAATTCGGCCTACATCCATAGTGCGAATTACAGGGGGGTTTGACCATCCCAATTACAACTACCACCCCCCTAAAAGAGGTACAAATAACAGATAGGGGGGTTGAAACATTTATCTTTCTCATTAGTTATCATAAATACTACAATATACAGTATTTTTTATAGTCATGCCTGGAAGATGTTTATAGTAAAATGTCAGACACCCCTATAGTGGACTGAACCATTTCATTGCCTGAGCCTGACTGGCGCCTGCATTTGAAAAAATAAAAAGAAAGAAAAAAGAAGACTTCACGCCTCTCATGGAGCTGTAAATTAATGTAAGCAGCTACCAAGCTATTTAATACACTTACTTACTAACTGTTAGAGTTTCAGAGTTATATTGTGTCAGGTGTCTGTATGCCTCCATCTTTAGTTTTTTGCTAGGAACACCTGGCCTTTACCTGCTCGTTCCTCTCTGGCGTCTTCATGTTGGTTTTCATAGCTGCTTCCTCTGACTCTTTAACGTCACTATTCCTCACCACGCCGCCTGTCTGTCCGTTTAGTTCTTCTTATTAGAAATCAATCCATGTTGTTCTTTATACAGTCTATGGTTGTGCCCTGTCACTCTGGTTAGCGGAGCTATGGTAACCTGCAAGCTGCGTTGCCAGGTTTGACAGTTTCCCCCTTTTGGAAACAACATTAATTGAAGTGAATGAGAAGTTGAATCTGGATGTTTGCGTGTTCAGGCTATTTGTGTAGGTTATGTAGCACATAAAAAAAGAAAAGTTTAATAAATTCATTTTAATAGTCTTTGAGTGGTGGTTTAGTTGGGCTTTTACCTTTTTAATACTGACAACATTGGTGACCTCAAAATCAAACTTTGTGAGCTGTTTTCTTAAGACAGTCTAATATGTTTCTCACTTCTGAATTAATGGTAAAGATAAGAGTCACCCATAGCTCAGGCTTTTGGGCCTATAGACTATAGAGTCCTACTGTATCTAACCCATTAGTTCCAATGGGACCAGTACAGGATGTGAATCTGTCTGGACTAGAGCATGTATGGTAACACATCTGCCATCATGTAGATATTGTGCTTTGCTGGCAGTTTAGATCTAGAATATTTTGTTGGTGACTACAAAAGTTGTTTGTGTGGTACATTATGTGCTGCATGAACTGTAAAATTGTGTAAAATTTGGTTTATTATCAGACTGTAGATATTTCATTGAACAAGATACTGTAAGACTTAATTCAAGTCAACAACATGAGTCCGTTATATGAATAACATTATTAGATATGAATCGATTATTAACAAAATATTATCCTTAATATTATTGCTAGCCAAGTTATTTTATTCTCCTAATTATCTTATCTGTATCTGTTCATTTGGAGCTGCTTTGACACAAAGGATTAATAAAGTACTATTCTATTCTATTCTATATTATAATTGAATCTTATAATAGATCCATGGTCAACAACCAGACACTTCCACTTTTATTTCACAATGTAAAGTGATGAAATTATTCTTTTAAAACTCAGTGTTAAATAAATGTAATAAAACAAAACTGTACATTAATACAAGCAGGAAAATCTCACAAACACAAAGCTAAGACGTCCAGAACAACCAGTTTTAACTAAACTAAACTGAAACTTTATTTTGAGTCTATGAAATATTTTGATGATAATAATAAGAAATGTTTACCAGCCCATGAATTTTAGTTTGTCTGCCACTTTATATAACTTCTCTTATTCATATTTACTTATTTAATTCTATTTATTTACCTTTATTTTAATTTTATTTAGTTTGTTACTATTCTTTTTTGTCTTTTATTTCATGTTCGTCTCATTTGTGTTTTGCGATTTGAAATGTCTGATTGTTTGTCTATGTGTCTATGTGTTGTCTAACTACTGTTGTACTTTGTCCATTGCGGCACTTCACCCTCAGTCTGGTCTGACAGGCGGTGTTGCCCTCAGTCTGGTCTGACAGGCGGCAGACAGCAGGACCACCAGCAGAGCGGCTGATGATCAGGGTCGATTAAAGTGATTCCGGCCCTTTAATTGCTGTTAATTGAACCCGACGTGTCTTTAATTAATTAACAGAGGAGGTTAATGAATTCAGGTTTGACTGGCGGCTCCAGATGTCCAAACCCGGCGCGTCCTCTGGTTTTTAATCTGCTGACTCGTCCTCCAGTCGTCTCGGTCTCCGTCAGGACGCCACAGAGCGTGGAAACAGCTGCAGCGCCACGATGACACCATGTCAACGCACGACGACTGTTATTAGAATAGAATAGAACAGACTGAATGTCTTTATTGTCTTTGCAACAAGCACAAAGAAAGTGAGAGGTCCATTCTGCCCCTTAGGTGTCAAAAAAGCAACAAAAAAACCCAAAAGAAGTGATAAATGAGGGAGAAAATGAAAACAAAACACTCCCAACAAGCACACACCAAGTTATTATGTTAGTTTGTCTGTTTATTTAAGGGGAGACACTACAGGTGAATAGGGTAAAAAACATTTAAATAACAGATTTCACCATGAAACTTCCCAAGTTTATCACTCACATTAAGACAAATTCTTTTTGTATTACAAGTTTTGTCAAATTTTATGTTTAAGTATGTAAATGAGGCAATATCTGATGAAATATGCGCTAATTTGCATACTGTATTTCCAGAACCGAAATCTGAAAAATGGATAAAACCACTTTTCAAATTCATTCATTCATTAATTTCTTTATTTCAGACCCAAGGGGATCCATATCGCCATAAAAGCACAATAAAGTAATAAAAGAAAGACAGAATAAGAGTAAAAAAGGAAAAACAAAAAAACAAAAAACAAAATACCTACATTGTGTAAATAGTTTTATTTTGTTGACATATTAGAGTCAGAAGTTTTTACGGAGAGGATTTTGGATATCTGTTTTTATCACTCTGTAAATGAGAAAATACTGTCACCAGCCCTAAAAAATCCAATTAACAACTGAATTTTCAAGATTAGTTAAAATAATTTACAAGATTAGTCAAAACATTTGCAGAGCTCCTGAAGCCTGGATGTGATGGAGTTTATCATGGACTTAATGAAGGAAGCAGAGAGAGAGACGACACAGAGAGCTGCTCAATGTTTTTATCAACAGAAAACACATGAAACACAATGAATGAATGAATGAATGAGTGGATGCAGAAACGTGAACCGGCAGTTCTCCGTCTGCTCTTCAAACCCTGACCGATGCAGACGGAGGTTCCAGTCTGGACCGGATCAGACTATTTCCTGGACTCTGGCTCCACCTGGTGGAGAAACTGCAGCTGAAGCTCATCCTGGATCACAGCACAGGAAACCAGGAGCAGGGAGGACAGGACCGGACTCCTCAGTCCTCCTCAGTACCGCTGGCTGGTTAAACTGTTTTTAGGAGATTATTGTTGGTCTCATTGATAAAATTTAACAACTGTGGCAGTGGCATTAGTTTGTTTGAATGAAAAGTGAGCAGGGCTGCTTCTGGGCTAAGGACTGAAATCACCACAGTTACGTGAATAAATAAATGTTTTCACACTGAACCGATCAGTCTACAATAAATTATATTTTGTTAAGTCAACATGGTTACTGTACACGGCAAAAAGCATTACCACTTTATGACTTAAAATTGGTCTGTATTTCATCAACTTAGCTCAGGAGTTTCTTGCTGTGCACTGCAGCCGTACTGGGAACAGTTTTACCAGTCGCTGGGCTGCAGAGTCGATGCAGGAATCGTCTGCTTTCCTCATTCTAGGAGTTGGTAGGCTCAGGGAGGACCAGTTTATATATAGAGAGACCAGAAAAAAACAGTTTTTCATAATATGGGACCTTTGAATGAACCTTCTGTTTCTGGTTCTGGTTCTGATTGTAGTACCAGAACAGTCCAGTAAACACAGGTGACAGTCACATGGAGACAGGAAACAACAGGAACATCCTGATCCTGGTCCTGGTCTGAAACCTGCAAAAACTCAAAATCTTTCCAAGAATATTTGTCTTATTTCTTGTCAAAATGTCTCATTTCTAGTCAAAACTAAACTCTATAAGACTCATCACCTAAAAATGAACTTGTTTTCAGATAATTTTCATTTGTTTCAAACTAATTTTCACTTGAAATAAGTAGAAAAATCTGCCAGTGAAAGCAAGTTCTTTGTGCTTGTAATAAGGAAGAGAAACTTGCTCCACTATCAGATTTTTCTACTTATTTCAAGTGAAAATCTGCTTGAAAGAAGTAAAAAGTGTCTAAAAACAAGCTGCTTTTAATGTGATGAGTCTTATTTTAAGTGGAAAGAGTTTAGTTTTGACTAGATATTAGACATTTTGACTAGAAATAAGACAAATATTCTTGGTAAGATTTTGAGTTTTTGCAGTGAAACCTGGAGAAGGAACTACATTTCCCATGAGTCAGTCTGTCCCTGTCCCGGTGGAGGAGGAGGAGGAGAGTGGGAGGAGGGAAGGGGAGGAGGAGGGAGAAGAGGAGGAGGAGGAGGAGGAGGAGAGGGGGGAGTTTGGGAAAGAATGTGAGGAATTCATTTCCTGTTGAGCAGCTCAGAGTCAGAGTCGGAGCGACGGAGACGAGTCATGGCCGAGACGCAGCGCTGACTGACTCCTCTTCTCCTGCTGCTGGGTCACTGTGGTTCTCCTCTCCAGGAGGAGCAGGAGGAGGAGCAGGAGGAGCAGGAGGAGCAGGAGGAGCAGGAGGAGGAGCAGGAGGAGCAGCAGCAGCATGGCCGAGCCGCTGCTGAAGAGAACTTTCTCCAGACTCAGAGGCAAAGACAGATCCCGCAGGAAGACCGACCCCAAACTGAGCGGTGAGGAAGCTTTGTTCAGTCTGCTGCTGCTGCTCAGACCCAGACCAGGACTAGACCTGGACTAGGACTAGACCTGGACTAGGACTAGACCAGGACCAGGACTAGGACTACGATATGATACGATAAACTTTATTGTCCCGTTCAGGGAAATTTGTCTTGGACTCTGTAGCTGCACCATAAATACCTTAATGGCCACAATGACAGAAACAAAACACAGAAAGAACAATACACCTCAGACATATTAATCCAACAGCATTGCACACATCCCATAACATAACACATACATAGGCTACACCTCATAAATTCACCATGGTAACAGCACTATAAGAACTATTGCACAGACTCGTTAAGAAATTTGATAGAAGTTGGAATAAAAGAATTCTTAAAACGGTTGAGTTTACAGCGAGGGACTCTGTATCGTCTACTAGACCCGGACCAGGACTAGACCCAGACCCGGACCAGGACTAGGACTAGACCAGGGCCTGGACTCAGACTTGGACTCTCAGAGAGTTTTCCTCTGTCCACTGTTTGGTGAATAACTGACTATCTGAACCACGTTACATCTGGACCCAGACTGGAGGTGTGTGTGTGTGTTAGCGTGTGTGTCTTAGTGTGTGTGTGTGTGTGTGTGTGTGTTAGTGTGTGTGTGTGTGTGTGTGTGTGTGTTAGCGTGTGTGTCTTAGTGTGTGTGTGTGTGTGTGCACATTGGTGTGGTTATTTTTAGAGCCGGGCCGTTGTGGATCAGGACTCAGGACTCCGTGAGGCTGAAGTGTTGTTGGAGAAACAGAGAGAAAGAAGAAGTGAAGAGCTCAGGAAACATGAGGCTGTGATGTCACTGTGATGTCACTGTGATGTCACTGTGATGTCACTGTGATGTCACGGACCCGGTCCAGTGAGTGGTGGACTCATCAGGTCCGTGTTCAGACCGGAGGAGGAGATGAAAAGGGGGCGTGGCCAGTCGCCATGCAGCGCCATGTTTCCTTCACGTTGTTATAACCACTCACGGTCTGGGACCTGGTCTGGGATCTGGTCTGGGACCTGGTCTGGGATCTGGTCTGGGATCTGGTCTGGGACCTGGTCTGGGTAGGACCCAGTCTGTCTGAACTGTGCTGGATCAGAGGCAGCAGCTCCAGGTCAGACCAGACCTCCAAGGATCTCCCAGACCAGATCCCAGACCAGTGGTGTCTTCTCCTAGTGCACTTCTTTACAGTTCACTATAACTCCTTGGTCGCACTGCGTTTACGTTATAAACGCGCGTGTGTGTGTGTGTCTTGTGTGCAGACGCAACTGACAAATATTTAGGCTCTAGACGGACGAGCAACAACTTAATTAATCATCATTTTATTTATTTTATTTTGAAAATTGACCGGATTCTCTCGCCTTTTCTGTGCCTGACTTCCTGTCTGGTCTGATCTGGTCTGATCTGGTCTATGTAGCTTGACAGACGACGCTCTCGGTGCTCTCGGCGCTCGCGCGAAAAATAGAACTGAACCGATCTGAAGCGCTGCAGCCGCTCCACTGCGACCAGGCAGACCGGTTGACATGTGGTCCTATCTGAAACTGCCTCCGCTCCAGAGCGCTGCGCTGCAAAAATTCAAAATCTTACCAAGAATATTTGTCTTATTTCTAGTCAAAACTAATCTCATTCTACATAAAATAAGACTCATCACATTAAAAGCAGCTTGTTTTTAGACACTTTTTACTTTTTTCAAGCAGATTTTCACTTGAAATAAGTAGAAAAATCTGATAGTGGAGCAAGTTTTTCTTTCTTATTACAAACACAAAAAACTTGCTTTCACTGGCAGATTTTTCTACTTATTTCAAGTGAAAATTTGTTTGAAACAAGTGAAAATTATCTGAAAACAAGTTCATTTGTAGGTGATGAGTCTTATTTTAAGTGGAAAGAGATTAGTTTGGACTAGAAATGAGACATTTTGACAAGAAATAAGACAAATATTCTTGGAAAGATGTTGAGTTTTTGCAGTGTGCGCTGCGGTTCCTCCTGCAGTGCGACCGGGCTGGAAGGAAGTGTGCTGACTTACTTGTGCAGTGTTTAGATTTCAACAGAGTAGTAGCTACCGTCTCAAATCAAACTCTGCTGCTGTGCAAATCAACCGACGTGCTTCCTCTATGTCACTAAGACGACGGCGGCCGTTGAGGGTGGAAAGAGTCCAATGATCCACACTCAGTTTTCTGGCCGTTTAGTGCACTACACTGTCACATTATGACTTATGTAGGCCTACTCAAAATATTAAAGCAGCAGTCAGCGATCCGGTGGTTTTGTCTAACGTCTTGTCAGCAGATGGAGTTAGCAGCCCCCGCCCTCGTCATGGATCTATTGGTCCTCGTCCCTACGTCACCACATTCAGGCGCATCCCTTGGCTGCACACACAGAGAGGACTGCCCCTTTATGCCGTTCTCTCTCCTCATTGGATAAAGGTTGTAGGATACAAGGAAAGTTTTCTCCTGGGCTCAGAGCAGAGCAGAGTGACTGACAGACCCGTGTTTCAGACCAAACACTCTATAGAAGTGATTGCTGTCGGAAGATACAACTATTTAAGACTTAGATTAACACAAACATTCACCTGACTTCTGCTTTAAGAAAAAACTTTAACTTTGATTTCAAGAATATCATTTATTCTTAAGTTATTTCTTAAGAAGAAAGTTGAGAAAATACTTAAGAACTTTTTTGGAGAATATGACTTAAGTTAAGAAAAAGAAATGAAATGACACTTTAGAAGATTTTTTCTCTTAAGAAGGTTTTGTGAATCTGGTTCTGGACTAGAACTGAATCAGCTCATCTACACACGTTAATGTTCAACTTCCTGCAGACAAACTGGGTCAGCCGACCACTTCCTGTCATTAGACCGTGTGTGTGTGTGTGTGTGTGTGTGTGTGTGTGTGTGTGTGTGTGTGTGTGTGTGTGTGACTTCCTGTTTATCTCTGCTGTGATGCTTCAGTCAGATTTTAGATTTTGGACATAAAACTTTACTGTAACTGTTAACTAGTTACAGTAACAGGGGGACGTGTGTTGTTGTTGTTGTTGTGTTATTGTTGTGTTGTTGTGTGTGTGTGTGGTTGTGTGTTTTTGTGTGTTTTTGTCTCTGACTGTGAAGATGTTGTTTTCTCAAACACACACCAACATTATTCAGACTTCAGATCCTCAGTGAGTCCACAGTTCAACACACACACACACACACACACACACAGAGCCTTGTCTGTGTGTGTGTGTGTGTGTGTGTGTGTGTGTGTGTGTGTGTGTGTGTGTGTGTGTGTGTGTGTGTGTGTGTGACTGCAGTCTTTGTGTGTCTGTGTATTTTTAAGACTCTAATGAATAGTGAATAGACAGCAGTGTGTTTAGTCTCACACACACAGAGCCGTCATTGACATCTGCACACAGCTGTTTATTCACCCCATTACCCCCCCCCCAGCCCCCCCCCCTCACACACACACACACACCCCAAACACAGACACACACACACACACACACACACACACACCCCGAACACACACAGACACACACAAACGCACACACCGCCACCATGCTACCCTCCTGTTTTCTCACTGATCAGCATTTCTCAGGCTTCAAATTAAAAACAGATGGACTATTATTAGCACACACACACACACACACACACACACCTATACACACACACACACACAGACACACACTCAGATGACAGGAAGTGGAGGCCGACCTCGGGAATGCGTCACTTCCTGTCTGGTTGTGTCACAGTGAGATGATGATTGACAGGTTCAAGTGACTGAAGTAAACAGCTGATTGACAGTTTGATCGACTTCATCGGCCAATCAGAGAGCAGGATTCTCTCTCCCCCTGTCTCACACACACACACACACACACACACACACACACACACACACAGACACACACACATAGGACTTATTCATGCAGCTCTGACAGATTCTCTGTGAACTGGTTGTCACGAGGATCTCACACACACACACACACACACACACACACACACACACCGAGCCGTAGCAGGAATCCAGATGTTGGTCATGTGACGTGTCTCCGTGCAGCTGTTCAATGTTCCTCCTCGTCTCAGTGGAACGTTTACAGCTGATCGATTATAGACGATCAATAACATCAGAGTTGATGAAGCTCCTCTGTGAACCTCCATGTAGACCAGGGCTGGTGAACCTTTTTCATATCAAGGGCCATTTCAATTTTTATAAAGTCCTCCGAGGGCCATAGCCTACTATTAGGAACACATAACTACTGTAGGGATGTAAAAAAAAAAAAAAAAAAAAAAAAAGTCTATAACTGCTGTGTTATAAGCCTCATGATTGCTGCATTTCTAGACTCACCTAATGTGATGACTGGAACTGTTTTTCACGAACTCTCCTTCAGTGTGAGGTTTCAGCTTCGTGGCTATTAATTCACTCACCACAAAATTTGCACGCGTAATCACAGACTGTAGGCTATATCTATACACTTCCAGCGTTTGAGCTAAGCTAATTAGCGACTTTAGGTGGAAGCAGGCTAACACTACCTATACACTTCCAGCGTTTGAGCTAAGCTAATTAGCGACTTTAGGTGGAAGCAGGCTAACACTACCTATACACTTCCAGTGTTTGAGCTAAGCTAATTAGCGACTTTAGGTGGAAGCAGGCTAACACTACCTATACACTTCCAGCGTTTGAGCTAAGCTAATTAGCGACTTTAGGTGGAAGCAGGCTAACACTACCTATACACTTCCAGCGTTTGAGCTAAGCTAATTAGCGACTTTAGGTGGGAGGCAGGCTAACACTACCTATACACTTCCAGTGTTTGAGCTAAGCTAATTAGCGACTTTAGGTGGGAGGCAGGCTAACACTACCTATACACTTCCAGTGTTTGAGCTAAGCTAATTAGCGACTTTAGGTAGGAGGCAGGCTAACACTACCTATACACTTCCAGTGTTTGAGCTAAGCTAATTAGCGACTTTAGGTGGAGGCAGGCTAACACTACCTATACACTTCCAGTGTTTGAGCTAAGCTAATTACGGGCGATACGGCTCTATCTCCATGGTTACTGCACGCACAGTGGAAAGGATGGTGTCTATCTGCTGGTCATGGACTCGGGAGTGAGGCAAGACACGAAAAAAAAATGTTGGTGTGTCCCTTTAAAGTCTGTGTGTGTGTGTGTCTCTGCAGATGTTGTCCAGACGTCCTCAGACCCCGACCCCCCCTCGCCGCCCCGGAACCACATCACTGTTGCTAAGAAACAGCAGTGGGCGAAACAGGGCTCTGTAGCTCCGCCCACGTCCCCAATATCCCAGGATGCACCGGGGCCGAGGCCTCAGGACAAGGTACAGGTACAGGGCAGCTGCGGCTTTGCTCCTCCTCCTTTAACTCCTGCTCCTCCTTTTCCTCCTCCTCCTCCTCCTCCTCCTCCTCTAATAGAAGACAGTAGAAGGCCACGCCCCCTTGCCAGTGAAAACAAAGTTGAAGTTCCATAGGCGCTAATACAAAAAACCACAATGCCAAAGAGTTGTTGTGTGGTATATTGTTGGTTGAACAACCAAAAGAACCTAACATCAGATTTTCCCTCCTCCCCTTAGAGAGTGGGACAGGAAACGAAGAGATTTCTGTCAGGACCACTATGTCAAAATAATATTTACTTGCACAGTTTAATTTGGCGGTATGGTACTGTTCTGGGACCCCCTGCTCTTCCACGCGCTTGCGTGGAAAGCCTGAGGCAGGAAGAGCACCTTCCTGCCCTTCACGAGCCATCATGAACGGCATAAGCAGGGAGCGCAGCAGCAAAGAAACCCCCAAAACAACCACACCGGCAAATCCTGGAACCTCTGCTAAGAGATGCCAGGAGGCTATCTAGGATGGAATTAATTTTTTCCTATAAAATTTAATAGGGAATAAGCCACACGCTACCTCTTAACAATAATAATTACAATAATAACCATTATTAATAATAATAATAACAATAATAATATTAAATCAATTATTTACAATGAGAGGCTCATGGCTTTTTGTGCATCTAGAATGGCTCTATTGACAGGCGCAGTAAGGCAAGGCAATTTTATTTGTATAGCCCGTTTTTACAAACAGTTTGTCTCAAAGGCTTTACATGGCATCGTAACAACATCCTCTGTCCTTTGACCCTCACATCCACTGAGGAGAAACTCCATAGAAAACCCTTTTAACAGGGAAAAATTGGAGAAACCTCAGGGTGAGCAACAGAGGAGGGATCCCTCACCCAGGACGGACAGACGTGCAATAGATGTTGTTACGGACAAGAAAACAGGGAGCAAAGAAAACCCCCCAAAACGACCACGCCGGCAAATCCCTGACCCTCTAGCAACAAGAGATGTCAGGAGGCTATTTAAGTTGGAATGTAGCCCATTTAAAAGGAAATAGACGAACCCCCCAAAACCCGCAAAAGGAGCTGCCTCAGTGAATAATTCAATGCCAAATATGATTCTGTATTATCGCTATGGAGGTTGAAACCCAGCGCAAATTAAGAATAAAGCAAACCGTTCCTTGTGTGACGCTCCGACCGCTTGGCAGCATCGCTGGCAAACAGAAACTCCACAGCCCCGGAATCAGCCGTCGTCGGTCAATGGAACAGCTGTGTGTGACGCCGCCCCCACCTGCCAGGTGAGAGCCCCGACGGAGAGAAGGAGCCCCCCTCCCCCGTCGTCGCAGACGGCGTCCTCCGTTCCAGAGCTTCGCTGAAGCCCCATGACACGACACCGCGCCAGCCGCCGCGGGTCCGCATCGTGGACGGGGGCGACGACATCGGGAGCAGCAGGGCGAGCACGAACACAACCAGCGATCCTTCCCTCATGCGGGAGCCCGTCTTGCAAAAAAGCCGGCAGAGGAAGCAGCAGCAGCAAGGGAGGTGACGTCGGGCTAGAGCAGTTTAAATAGCGCGCCCTGAATGCAGTTCCCCAATAGGAAGCAGCCACGGGGAGTCAGCTGAGCCATCAGCTGACCTGCACAGGTGAAGACAGTTACGCTGTGCTGATTAAGAGCTTGACGTCATGGCCTGCCAGAACTAACGCTACGCTTAATTTATGGCTTCAGGCCTTATGAAGAATGGACAAAAATGGCAAGCAGCATGGCTAGCATGGCTAGTCCACATGTGCTAAACCATTTCAGGGGGGGCGACTGCTATTCTGAAGGTCCGCTAACGTTATTCCGAAATTTTCCGAGGCCCGTTACGTTACAAGTTTCGATCACTGGCCGCCCGCACTAGAGGTAACTGCTCTAACCGCTGCACTACGGCGGCAGTTGATGATGTTTCACTCAGCATTATATACTGCACCTCTCGCCGCTGAGTGGGCTCATTCTCCGGTAGGGTTTATGGACATACATTCCCTAAATCTTTATTTTTTTCAGTAAAACGAGGTGATATAGCTGTCTGGCTGACAAACGTTAGCTATAGGACGAATCTCCTTGTTGTTTACAACTACTTCCTGGTAGAAAACCAGCATTCGAACAATAGTGACGGACGAGAGTTTCCCTATATATCTACTTTTTCATGTCACTATTTCACCGTTTAGACTAATCTGATGTTTGTAAAGTTTATAAAACCAATGATTGGACAAACATTACTGTTTATGTGTGCACATTTTTGTAATTAGTCATGGTTATCATAGATTAGCCGGGCTAACGGTTAGCTGTCTGTTTAACTTTAATAACTCAGTGACTCAATAAACGCTCCATGAACAAATATTTTCTCCAGCGGATATCTGAGTTCCAACATGACTGAGCTAACTGGAGTAGTTTCATGTCGTGTCCCACAACGGGAGGGTTTTAACAGCTGACGTCCTGCTGTTAGCTTAGCTACCGTTAGCTTAGCTACCGTTAGCTGTCCCTGTCAGCTGCAGCCACTGATGCTTTCTAGACACTGTGATTCCCCCAAACTGAATAAATACAACACATAGCAACACAAAACACACACACAGAAATAGTAATGTTTCTTCAATCATTTCAGATTTGTCTAAACGGTGATAGGGCGTGAAAAATATGATATATAGCTAAACTCTCGTTCGTTACTATTGATCTCATTCAAATTACAGCTGGTTTTCTACCAGGAAGTAGAATGTAAACAACAAGGAGATTCGGTCTATTGCAGGAGGTTTCCAGGCCGGTTAACATTCAATAGGCCAAATCAAGACGGACTACAGCAGGATTTGTATTTACCGCCAGTCAAAACCAGCAGTTTGTTTTCACCGGAATGGGGGCGTGGCCTCACTTGCTGCCTCCTAGAGATGGGATTTATGGCTCTTTGAGGGGAGCCGGATCTTGGTGAGCCGTTCCTTTCAAAGAGCCGTTCAAAAAACTGGCTCATATGACTGATTTTTTAAAATATTTATTAAGTTTTAAGAAGCCAGCCTGGTGGGAACTCATTTTATCTTGGAAATAATGGGGTGAGATTTGGAACAAAATAATACAAAATTAGATATCCCACTAATATCTGAGTTTGCACGCCACTTACGTAGCCAATGGAGCAGCTTCAATTGACTGTTATGAACACACAGAGATGTTAAAAAAAAAAAAGAACGGTTCCCAGCTGTGACTCGGTTCCCATCGTTCATGTTAACGAGCCGTTCAATAGAATCGGTTTGTTCGTGAACGTCACAACACTACTGCCTCCTCCTCCTCTGTGTGCAGGTGGACCAGAGCGTTGTTGTTCCAGTCGTTGTCCCGTCGGTGCAGCAGGACGCCTCCTCCTCCTCCTCCTCCTCCTCTCCAGCAGCAGGAGGCGCGGGCGGCAGCGAGCTCCTCCCCGGCGCCTCCCTGTCGGGCGGCCAGCGCTCCTACCTGCAGAGCCTGGAGCGCAGCAGCCGAGCCTGGCTTCTGTCCTCAGGAAAGTCCCAGGCTGCAGAGGAGGCCGGCGGCCCCCGGGAGGCCGGCGGCGGCGGCGGCGGCGGCAGCAACAACATCTGGTACAACCCCATCCCCGAGGAGGAGGACGCCGCGCCTCGCCGCCAGGAGGAGGAGGAGATCTGGAGGAGGAGGGAGGAGGGGGAGGAGGGAGGAGGAGGAGGAGGAGGAGGAGGAGCAGCGAGGAGGAGGGAGGAGCCGGAGGGTCGTAGCAGCGAGTGTCCAGCAGAGGGCGCCGCCGCCAACCCCAGCATCAGCCACCGCCATGATGACATCACAACAGAGCTCACGGGTGAGGCCCAATCCCATTTCCCCCCTTGGCCCCACCACTTACCCCTACCCCTCCGTTTTGCACGTTCACATGTAGGGGTAGGGGTGTCCCAGTAGAGAGCCGAAGCGGAAGCAGCCCCATGGGACCTCAATTCGAAAAAAGTCTCCATGCAAATGAACGAGAGTCCAAGATTTATTTCGTGATCTGTTTGAATTGTGTCATGAGAAAAAAATCTGTCCTCTACCTGTTTAAAACACCACGTTTCATGAAGAGAAACCAAGGGGGCAGTTGTCGGTCTGAGAAGTGAAGCTCACTTCCGCGTTCAACAAACTGCAATCCCCTCTTCTTCCTCTGGGGGCTGGTGTCAGAAAGCAGCATTCCCCATAGACCCCCATGTTAAAATCGCCGACTTTACATCCTCAGTAAACATGTTAAAAGCCTGGTGTCAGAACGTTTTTTTGTCTCAATCGATAGTTTCTACCCCCGCACACACTCTGAGGGGGGGGAATTTTTTTTAACTCTACCGTTTGACTGTTATTAGGTTAAAACTCTGGCCAATTAGGGCGTGGAAACGTTGAGTGACAGGTCCGAGCAGCTCCGTGGACAGTTGCTTCGAGGCCAGTGGGCGGGTTCTCGGCCGGCCAATCCAACATGGCGCTGTTCAGGCCGCCATATTGGAGTCACAAAAACGACTCCCCAAAACCACTGGGGGACGTCACGGACGCTACGTCCATTCTTTTTACAGTCTATGAGAGAAACCAGCAGTTTGTTGTAAAACGGCAACAGAAGAATGTATTTTGTGTGAAGATCTGTGTCCCACTAAAAATACGTCACCAACTGACACGGGAAAGGAAGACGCCATGTGGTCGCCATGGTGACGTCACCTACGCCACCTGTAGTCTTTCTGGTTACGGACTCTTCGGAGTTTTATTCTACAATAGTTTTACAACAAACTGCTGGTTTCTCTTCATGAAACGTGATGTTTTAAACAGGTAGAGGACAGAGTTTTTTGTCATGGCACAATTCAATCGGATCACGAAATAAAACTTGGACTCCCGCTCATTCGTATGGAGACTTTTTTCGAATTGAGGTCCCATGGCGACGTTACTTCCTGCTTCCGCTTCAGCAAACATTTCACAAGCTGCATCGAGCCACGAGTTTCCGCAGCATCCCCAGTGCTTAATTTGTCCATGTGTAGGTCCCAGAACACCAAGGTTTATGTAGGGTTTATGTAATCTAAACAGAGGCGAGATAGACAAACACACACACGCAGGGGCGTCATGCAACCCAAAAATTGGAGAGGACACAGTGAACATGAATGTCCTATCGAGCGCATAGCACGCGCAAATTTCTTTTGGGAATGCCCTCAAATCACTTATTTTGGGCACTAACGCTAGTGCTGGGGACCGAAAAGTCGGTAAACTGAATTTCAGAAACATTATCTTGGCTAACAATGTGGAACAATAAAGTGGATGCACTTCAAAAAAATTATTTCACTACTCCATATATTGATTTTTCACGGCTTCATTGTAAACTAATGCACATGGCCAGGGACTGCTAGTAAAATAGCGGAAAAGCAGCTGACTTTCATAGTTCCTCTTTGATTAAACATTTAAAATCCTTACTTTAAAGCTATCAGTAAGCGATCCGGTGGTTTTGTCTAACTTCCTGTCAGCAGATGGAGTTAGCAGTCCCCGCTAACTCCTCCCTGTATCCTACAACCTTTATCCAGTTGGATAAAGGTTGTAGGATACAAGGAAAGTTTTCTCCTGGGCTCAGAGCAGAGCAGAGTGACTGACAGACCCGTGTTTCAGACCAAACACTCTATAGAAGTGATTGCTGTCGGAAGATACAACTATTTAAGACTTAGATTAACACAAACATTCACCTGACTGCTGCTTTAACGGTTCAAAAAAACTGCGCGCGTCTTCGCCGTTTCGTTGCCCACCGGTTGCATGCTTGTTGTGTCTCAATCTCATCTCTGATCTGAGATCTGATATTGTGGGCTTCTCTATTCTACATATAGGCTGTGTCTGTATCAAATCTGTAAAAAATAACGATTTTGGCGAGTTTTCTCAAAGGTCAAAGGTCGGCAACGTTTGGGCATGCAATGACGAGAAAACTTGTCAAAGGTTGCGAAAGAGTGAAAGACCAGGCAGTTGGAGCTGAGAAAATTAAAGCAGAAGTAAGCGATCCGGTGGTTTTGGCTAATGCTGCGTTCCAGGCAGGCTTTTGAAACCGTAAATTACAGCTTCAAGTCACAACTTACGACTTTGTAGCGTTCCAGGCAACCCACTCGTGTTTCTCCGACCTGTTTTACCTGTGAAAGTCACTATAACGGCCACTCGTAACTTCTGACCCGTGAACTCGTACCAGATCGAACTGGTACGACTTCACAGGTCGGAAAAACACGAGTTACGAGTTGCCTTGAACGCACCATAACAGTCCTCGTCCCTACGTCACCACATTCACGGCGTCCCTTGGCTGCACACACAGAGAGGACTGCCCCTTTATGCCGTTCTCTCTCCTCATTGGATAAAGGTTGTAGGATACAAGGAAAGTTTTCTCCTGGGCTCAGAGCAGAGCAGAGGGACTGACAGACCCGTGTTTCAGACCAAACACTCTATAGAAGTGATTGCTGTCGGAAGATACAACTATTTAAGACTTAGATTAACACAAACATATCACTTACTTCTGCTTTAATATAATATATCCACAATCGAGGTCCGGCTGCGTTCACATAACAAACAGATGGACCCGAGGGACGGTTGAGTTCACAGTTTACGGTGAAAAAAAATCGTGCCAAAATATCGTGATCTCAATTCTAAGCAAAAAGATCTAAATTTTTCCTGAATCGTGCAGCTCTAACCTCCAACCCCGCCCCTCCCCAGACCCGCCCCCCTCAGACTCTAGCCCCGCCTCCCAGAAGAAAGGGGGCGTGTCCTCCGGCAGCGTGATGGACAAGCTGCGGTCTCCGGGGACCGTGAGGAAACTTTCCATGAAGATGAAGAAACTTCCAGAGCTGCGACGCAAACTCAGCCTGCGCTCGTCCTCCCGCCTCCATCGCCAGGGCAACGACAGCAGCAGGGCCGGCGACGAGGCGACCAATAAGAGCGCGGCGACCAACGCGGCGGCGTCCAACCAGAACGTGATCAGCAGGTATCACCTGGACAGCTCCGCCCCCCCCGCCCGGCCGCTACGCAGATCGTCTAGAGGACGCTCCGGCAGCAAAGGAGGTGAAACATCTGTCCACACATCTGTCTACACATCTGTCCTCACATCTGTCTACACATCTGTCCTCACATCTGTCCTCACATCTGTCCACACATCTGTCCTCACATCTGTCTACACATCTGTCCTCACATCTGTCTACACATCTGTCCTCACATCTGTCCTCACATCTGTCCACACATCTGTCCTCACATCTGTCTACACATCTGTCCTCACATCTGTCCTCACATCTGTCCTCACATCTGTCCTCACATCTGTCTACACATCTGTCTACACATCTGTCCTCACATCTGTCCTCACATCTGTCCTCACATCTGTCCACACATCTGTCCTCACATCTGTCTACACATCTGTCCTCACATCTGTCCTCACATCTGTCTACACATCTGTCCTCACATCTGTCTACACATCTGTCTACACATCTGTCTACACATCTGTCCTCACATCTGTCTACACATCTGTCTACACATCTGTCCTCACATCTGTCCACACATCTGTCCTCACATCTGTCTACACATCTGTCTACACATCTGTCCTCACATCTGTCTACACATCTGTCCTCACATCTGTCTACACATCTGTCCTCACATCTGTCTACACATCTGTCCACACATCTGTCCACACATCTGTCCTCACATCTGTCCACACATCTGTCCACACATCTGTCCACACATCTGTCTACACATCTGTCTACACATCTGTCCACACATCTGTCCACACATCTGTCCACACATCTGTCCACACATCTGTCCACACATCTGTCTACACATCTGTCTACACATCTGTCCACACATCTGTCCACACATCTGTCTACACATCTGTCCACACATCTGTCCACACATCTGTCCTCACATCTGTCTACACATCTGTCTACACATCTGTCCTCACATCTGTCCTCACATCTGTCCACACATCTGTCCTCACATCTGTCCTCACATCTGTCCACACATCTGTCCTCACATCTGTCCTCACATCTGTCTACACATCTGTCCTCACATCTGTCCTCACATCTGTCTACACATCTGTCCTCACATCTGTCCTCACATCTGTCCTCACATCTGTCTACACATCTGTCTACACATCTGTCCTCACATCTGTCCTCACATCTGTCCTCACATCTGTCCTCACATCTGTCCACACATCTGTCCTCACATCTGTCTACACATCTGTCCTCACATCTGTCCTCACATCTGTCTACACATCTGTCTACACATCTGTCTACACATCTGTCCTCACATCTGTCTACACATCTGTCTACACATCTGTCCTCACATCTGTCTACACATCTGTCCTCACATCTGTCTACACATCTGTCTACACATCTGTCCTCACATCTGTCTACACATCTGTCCTCACATCTGTCTACACATCTGTCCTCACATCTGTCTACACATCTGTCCACACATCTGTCCACACATCTGTCCTCACATCTGTCCACACATCTGTCCACACATCTGTCCACACATCTGTCTACACATCTGTCTACACATCTGTCCACACATCTGTCCACACATCTGTCCACACATCTGTCCACACATCTGTCCACACATCTGTCTACACATCTGTCTACACATCTGTCCACACATCTGTCCACACATCTGTCTACACATCTGTCCACACATCTGTCCACACATCTGTCCTCACATCTGTCCACACATCTGTCTACACATCTGTCCACACATCTGTCCTCACATCTGTCTACACATCTGTCCTCACATCTGTCTACACGTCTGTCCTCACATCTGTCCACACATCTGTCCACACATCTGTCTACACATCTGTCCTCACATCTGTCCTCACATCTGTCCACACATCTGTCCACACATCTGTCCTCACATCTGTCTACACGTCTGTCCTCACATCTGTCCACACATCTGTCCTCACATCTGTCCACACATCTGTCTACACATCTGTCCTCACATCTGTCCACACATCTGTCCACACATCTGTCCACACATCTGTCCACACATCTGTCTACACATCTGTCCACACATCTGTCCTCACATCTGTCCTCACATCTGTCTACACATCTGTCTACACATCTGTCCTCACATCTGTCTACACATCTGTCCTCACATCTGTCTACACATCTGTCTACACATCTGTCTACACATCTGTCCACACATCTGTCCTCACATCTGTCCTCACATCTGTCCTCACATCTGTCTACACATCTGTCTACACATCTGTCTACACATCTGTCCACACATCTGTCCTCACATCTGTCCTCACATCTGTCTACACATCTGTCCACACATCTGTCTACACATCTGTCTACACATCTGTCTACACATCTGTCTACACATCTGTCCTCACATCTGTCTACACATCTGTCCACACATCTGTCTACACATCTGTCCACACATCTGTCCACACATCTGTCTACACATCTGTCCACACATCTGTCCTCACATCTGTCCTCACATCTGTCTACACATCTGTCTACACATCTGTCCTCACATCTGTCCTCACATCTGTCTACACATCTGTCTACACATCTGTCTACACATCTGTCCACACATCTGTCCTCACATCTGTCCTCACATCTGTCCTCACATCTGTCTACACATCTGTCTACACATCTGTCTACACATCTGTCCACACATCTGTCCTCACATCTGTCCTCACATCTGTCTACACATCTGTCCACACATCTGTCCTCACATCTGTCCTCACATCTGTCTACACATCTGTCTACACATCTGTCCACACATCTGTCTACACATCTGTCTACACATCTGTCTACACATCTGTCCTCACATCTGTCTACACATCTGTCTACACATCTGTCTACACATCTGTCCACACATCTGTCCTCACATCTGTCCTCACATCTGTCTACACATCTGTCCTCACATCTGTCTACACATCTGTCCTCACATCTGTCTACACATCTGTCCTCACATCTGTCCTCACATCTGTCCTCACATCTGTCTACACATCTGTCCTCACATCTGTCCTCACATCTGTCCTCACATCTGTCCTCACATCTGTCTACACATCTGTCCTCACATCTGTCTACACATCTGTCTACACATCTGTCCTCACATCTGTCCTCACATCTGTCTACACATCTGTCCACACATCTGTCTACACATCTGTCCACACATCTGTCCTCACATCTGTCCTCACATCTGTCTACACATCTGTCTACACATCTGTCCTCACATCTGTCTACACATCTGTCTACACATCTGTCTACACATCTGTCTACACATCTGTCTACACATCTGTCCTCACATCTGTCTACACATCTGTCTACACATCTGTCTACACATCTGTCTACACATCTGTCTACACATCTGTCCACACATCTGTCTACACATCTGTCCACACATCTGTCCTCACATCTGTCTACACATCTGTCTACACATCTGTCTACACATCTGTCCACACATCTGTCCTCACATCTGTCTACACATCTGTCTACACATCTGTCTACACATCTGTCCTCACATCTGTCTACACATCTGTCTACACATCTGTCTACACATCTGTCCTCACATCTGTCTACACATCTGTCTACACATCTGTCTACACATCTGTCCACACATCTGTCCACACATCTGTCTACACATCTGTCCACACATCTGTCTACACATCTGTCCTCACATCTGTCTACACATCTGTCTACACATCTGTCCTCACATCTGTCTACACATCTGTCCACACATCTGTCTACACATCTGTCCACACATCTGTCTACACATCTGTCCTCACATCTGTCTACACATCTGTCTACACATCTGTCCTCACATCTGTCTACACATCTGTCCTCACATCTGTCTACACATCTGTCTACACATCTGTCCACACATCTGTCCTCACATCTGTCTACACATCTGTCCACACATCTGTCTACACATCTGTCTACACATCTGTCTACACATCTGTCCTCACATCTGTCTACACATCTGTCTACACATCTGTCCACACATCTGTCTACACATCTGTCCTCACATCTGTCCTCACATCTGTCTACACATCTGTCTACACATCTGTCTACACATCTGTCCACACATCTGTCTACACATCTGTCTACACATCTGTCTACACATCTGTCTACACATCTGTCCACACATCTGTCTACACATCTGTCCTCACATCTGTCTACACATCTGTCCTCACATCTGTCCTCACATCTGTCTACACATCTGTCCTCACATCTGTCTACACATCTGTCCTCACATCTGTCCACACATCTGTCTACACATCTGTCCACACATCTGTCTACACATCTGTCCTCACATCTGTCCACACATCTGTCCTCACATCTGTCTACACATCTGTCTACACATCTGTCTACACATCTGTCCACACATCTGTCTACACATCTGTCCTCACATCTGTCTACACATCTGTCTACACATCTGTCTACACATCTGTCCACACATCTGTCTACACATCTGTCTACACATCTGTCCACACATCTGTCCTCACATCTGTCTACACATCTGTCCACACATCTGTCTACACATCTGTCTACACATCTGTCCTCACATCTGTCCTCACATCTGTCCTCACATCTGTCCTCACATCTGTCTACACATCTGTCTACACATCTGTCCTCACATCTGTCCTCACATCTGTCTACACATCTGTCTACACATCTGTCTACACATCTGTCCTCACATCTGTCTACACATCTGTCTACACATCTGTCTACACATCTGTCCTCACATCTGTCCTCACATCTGTCTACACATCTGTCCTCACATCTGTCCTCACATCTGTCTACACATCTGTCTACACATCTGTCTACACATCTGTCCACACATCTGTCTACACATCTGTCCACACATCTGTCCTCACATCTGTCTACACATCTGTCCACACATCTGTCTACACATCTGTCCACACATCTGTCCTCACATCTGTCTACACATCTGTCCACACATCTGTCTACACATCTGTCTACACATCTGTCCACACATCTGTCCTCACATCTGTCTACACATCTGTCTACACATCTGTCCTCACATCTGTCCTCACATCTGTCTACACATCTGTCTACACATCTGTCCTCACATCTGTCTACACATCTGTCTACACATCTGTCTACACATCTGTCCACACATCTGTCTACACATCTGTCTACACATCTGTCTACACATCTGTCCACACATCTGTCTACACATCTGTCCTCACATCTGTCTACACATCTGTCCTCACATCTGTCTACACATCTGTCCTCACATCTGTCTACACATCTGTCCACACATCTGTCTACACATCTGTCTACACATCTGTCTACACATCTGTCCACACATCTGTCTACACATCTGTCCTCACATCTGTCTACACATCTGTCCTCACATCTGTCCACACATCTGTCCTCACATCTGTCCTCACATCTGTCCTCACATCTGTCTACACATCTGTCTACACATCTGTCTACACATCTGTCTACACATCTGTCCACACATCTGTCTACACATCTGTCTACACATCTGTCCACACATCTGTCTACACATCTGTCTACACATCTGTCTACACATCTGTCTACACATCTGTCCACACATCTGTCCACACATCTGTCTACACATCTGTCTACACATCTGTCTACACATCTGTCCACACATCTGTCTACACATCTGTCTACACATCTGTCCACACATCTGTCTACACATCTGTCCTCACATCTGTCTACACATCTGTCCACACATCTGTCTACACATCTGTCCTCACATCTGTCTACACATCTGTCTACACATCTGTCTACACATCTGTCTACACATCTGTCTACACATCTGTCTACACATCTGTCTACACATCTGTCCACACATCTGTCTACACATCTGTCCTCACATCTGTCTACACATCTGTCTACACATCTGTCCTCACATCTGTCCACACATCTGTCTACACATCTGTCTACACATCTGTCTACACATCTGTCTACACATCTGTCCTCACATCTGTCTACACATCTGTCTACACATCTGTCCTCACATCTGTCCACACATCTGTCTACACATCTGTCTACACATCTGTCCTCACATCTGTCTACACATCTGTCTACACATCTGTCCTCACATCTGTCCTCACATCTGTCTACACATCTGTCTACACATCTGTCTACACATCTGTCCACACATCTGTCCACACATCTGTCCACACATCTGTCCTCACATCTGTCCTCACATCTGTCTACACATCTGTCTACACATCTGTCCACACATCTGTCTACACATCTGTCTACACATCTGTCTACACATCTGTCTACACATCTGTCTACACATCTGTCCTCACATCTGTCTACACATCTGTCTACACATCTGTCCTCACATCTGTCCTCACATCTGTCCTCACATCTGTCCACTGTGTAGGGAGTTGTGTGTTTTAGGTGTGATGTGCATTAAGAGTTTTGTTTAAAGTGTTGATGATCGTAAATCAAGTCTGTTTTCTGGTCAGGTTACCTTAGTGATGGCGACTCCCCTGAGCTGCTGCCGCGGCAACAAGGCCCTCAGCTGACGGGATCTCAGGAGACGACGTGCGACGTGAGTTCGTTCCAGCTGTACGTGGGCTCGGACCCCCCGCGGTGCAGCCAGCGCGTGACGGGATTACTGACCATCCACCTGCTGGGGCTGGAGGAGATGAAGAGCAGCAGGTAGCCACACGGCTAGCAGGAAGTAGCCACACGGCTAGCAGGAAGTAGCCACACGGCTAGCAGGAAGTAGCCACACGGCTAGCAGGAAGTCAGCAGCCTCTGGTGGCCACTAGAGGAACTGCAGCTCAACATGTTCTCTTTATTTTATGTGTTCATTTAGACGGGACAGTGCATATCCACCTTTTTTCGAACGTCTAAAACGTAGCCTGTTTTGCCGGTTTTGCTCTTCCGGTGGAATTTTCTGTTTACGTTTAGGGGTGTAACGGTATATGTATTCGTCCCGTGCCGTCACGGTACGGGGGTCACGGTTCGGTGCACACAGTCACACGACGAATACGTCTGAGTGAATATTGAGAAAAAAAAAAAGTCGAGTCCTCACTCGACTCCAGGTGGCGGTAATGAGCCTCGAAGCTGCCTGCAGCCGTCATAGCAGACGAAGAAGAGAAGTGATGAGAGAGTGAAGTTAGAGGAGGAGAGCTGTCTGCTTCATTCATGTCACTGTGGCTTCTCAATGAAACAAACGGCGGCGGCGGCGGCTCGCGACCATAATACATCCATGCTCGCGACTGGTCCACCGGACAAAGTCCGTCGGCGATGTTTCACGGATGCGCGGTGAGTCGCTAGAAACGTATCAAACACGTAGCGCATGTTCAACCCGATATGTCAATCACTGGTGCAAGTAAAAAGACAAGTTGTGTGCAACAACTTATCTGCTGCTTTTAAGCCTCTTGACATGAACACAGACAGGTGAGGAGAAAAGGAGACCGCACACTATTATAATCAGACACATTTTGTCTGATGAAGGGCTGACGCCCGAAACGTGTGAGTGACATTAAACTGTCACGGGAGCTTTTAACTAGTGTGCGGTCTCCTTTTTTCCTTACCTGTGTCTTTCTTGGTCCAGCACCTAGTCTTCAGTTTTTTGGGGGATGTGCGTGTAGCTGCCTAATATGTTTTATGAACACAGGCAGGACCAGAAACATATACTGCTAGTCTAATTTAACTGTGTAAACCAACATTGATTTCAGTTTATTGTTTTGTTTTTTTAATAATAATAATTTAATAATTCGAATAATAGTTGCCAGTTGTCAAGTGCACGTTTTTTTTCCTCTAGAATTAATGAATGGCATTATAACACTCCTAATGCACTTGTTTTATTTTGTATTCTTTTTTCTTTTAACTTTTATAACACAAGACAGATTTTAGTTTTACATTCAATTAGTGTCTGTTGTACCGAAACCGTACCGAACCGTGACCCCTGAACCGAGGTACGTACCGAACCGTGACTTTTGTGTACCGTTACACCCCTAGTTTCCATGGTTTCAGTAGTCGCGGTAAATGCATGTTTTTTTGGGGGGGGGTTTCCAATGAAAATCTGTAAAACGCATGGATCATCACAGCAGCTTTTAACAGTAGATATCACACAGACTGATATCCGTGTTAAAAGCCAGCGTTAATAGATCCATGCGTTTATGACAACGACTGAAAACCATGGAAGCGTAAACATACAATTCCACCAAAACCGGCAAAACCGGCTTCTGGTTTTGACCATAGATGACGTTCAGAAACTTGTGGATTAATGGCCTAATTACATCCATAGTCCCCAAACAATACAACAATTAACATAAAACGTCCATAAAGGCAGAGGACCGGTAGATGACAAAATAGGTACATTTACATAATTGCAGGAGGACTGGACATGATTTGTTGAATTATAAAAAACATACAGTTACACACGCTCAGACTAGATATGGTTACTTTACCCAGACTGAGCATGCTTACATGACTGCACACGTACCGTCCATAGACACACAACTGCTGCACGCACAAGACAGACCCAGGTTAAACATGATTACAGGTTAGTTTGTCTAGTTTCCAGTCTGTAAGTCGTGTTTTAAAGGTCCTAAAAGTTGGACACTCTCTAATATTAATGTGTAGTTTGTTCCATTCTAAACATCCTTGGACTGATAACACGTTTTGACAACATGTTGTGTGTCTGTCTTTGTGTGTGTGTGTGTGTGGTGTCTCAGGTGCGAGGGCAGTAAGGACGTCTTCCTGGCCATCCAGATCGACGGTGTGACCCGAGCGAGGACGGCGCTGCTCCACCTGCGAGGCTCCGCCCTCTCTCTGAACCACACCTTCCACCTGGAGCTGGAGAGAGCCAGGCAGCTGCGTGTGGTGGTGCTCAGTCCAGGTGCTGCTACACAACACTACACTACACTACACTACACTACACTACACTGCAGCTCCGCATGGTGGTGCTCACTCCAGGTGCTGCTCCGCTACACTGCTGCACATTTTAGTTAAATAATCACTTCATTTATATTGCACCTTTAAAAGTTTAAATGTTTGAATTTTATTTGAATTTTATTTATTCAGGATATGATTGTCAAAACAACAGAAAAAGAGTCACAAACAAGTGACAGCAAATCAAATCCAAATCCAATTTATTTATAGAGTTGACCAAAGTACTTTACACAGAAAAAAGTGAACAAAATCAACATTCAGTAAAAAAAAACACAACAGATAAAAACAGCAAAACAAATAAATAATAAGACCATAGCTGCTAAAATATTTGGATTTCAGACTGTGTTAAGTCTGAAATCACAGCACAGCAACACACGCACCAAGAGAACCAACAACTCACTGAGACCAGCACTTAGATTAAAATGCAGGACGCTGTTGATTAGATAAGTAAAATATGAGATAATAGATAAATAAAATGTCTATCTATCTATCTATCTATCTATCTATCTATCTATCTATCTATCTATCTATCTATCTATCTATCTATCTATC
This sequence comes from Trachurus japonicus, assembly GCF_045865225.1. Classification (NCBI taxonomy): domain Eukaryota; kingdom Metazoa; phylum Chordata; class Actinopteri; order Carangiformes; family Carangidae; genus Trachurus; species Trachurus japonicus. Next base: position 1,027,807 of record NC_140925.1, read on the forward strand.
TAACTATCTATCTATCTATCTATCTATCTATCTATCTATCTATCTATCTATCTATCTATCTATCTATCTATCTATCTATCTATCTATCTATCTATCTATCTATCTTATCCGTCCGTCCGTCTATCTATAAAAAAAAAGACGTTTCTGGAAATAAAATTCCAAAAATTCACACTATTGCCTCTAATTTGAACATTGATTAAGAAATTAACTTTATTCAGTCTCAGAACAAATGTGTATTTCTTGTGTATGTTTGTGAAATTTAAATGTAATTTGTGTCAGTTTTGGGTCCTTGATGTAAAAGAGTTTCAGAGCCACTGAGTCGACTGATACTATTAATACTACTACTACTACTACTACTGCTACTGTGGTTACTGGTACTATTACCACTGATACCACTGATACTATTACTGTAATACTAACACTACTGCGACTGAGGTGTGACTTCCTGTGTGTCTACGTCTCTGCAGCCAATCAGCAGCCGGTGGGCGGGGCCAATCCCACCAGGAACAAGGTGTGCTGTCTGGGCGGGGTGTCCATCCCCCCGCTGTTTAAAGGTAGACACTGTGTTGTTGTCATGGTGATCTTGTTGCTCCGCCCCCCTGCTGGCTGTTACAGTAACATGTTGTCATGGTGACAGGGAGTCGCAGTCAGCAGCTGTGTGTGAAGCTGGAGCCCCGAGGACTTCTCTACGTCAAGCTGTCGCTGCAGGAGAAGTGGGACACACAGGTACCGTCAACACTCACAACACAACAAAAACATTAGAGCATTTTATAAAAAAGTAATGTAGCCTAGTTGTTACTTTTCCTGGTAATTAGTTACTTTTATAATGTAGTCATTCACTTACTACGTAGGCATAAAGATCTCTAGTTTTTAAAGGTGTACAGAAATGTCCGTTTGTCCTGTTTGTCGCGCCGAGTTGTCACGAGTTGCCACACGAGTTTACCCGAGTAAAGCTGCGTTCACACCGGACCTTTTATTTTTGTCGCTGTTGCTCGTATCGCTCCGAAAAAAATCGCTCCGTGGCTCAGGTGCAGTCGCTTGTCAATTTGGCTCAGAGCCACAGACTCGCGTTTTCTCTTTGATGACGTCATGCCCACTGCCATGTGCCTCTGTTTACACCGGCACCACCGGGACTACGGCAGCCAATCAGCGCTGAGCGACGAGCGACTGACGGCCGGAGAGTTGGGGTTTGTGTCAAGCGACAGAGCGAAAAAAACGCTCCGTTGCTCCATCTCTGTCGCTCCGAGCCCCAGCGGTTTTTCGCCTGAGCGATTAAACGCTCAATCGCTTGTTTGCATTGATTTAACATGTAAACTCGTTCGAAAAACAAAAGGTCTGGTGTAAACGCAGGTTTGGTGTGTGTGTGTGTCTCAGACGTTTGATTGATGGATGACGGATCCAATACCAGTGGCTGAAAATGTGAAAAGACTACCACACTTTCATCCTGGATTTACTCTGATAGAATTTTGCACAAAGTTTGGGCTCCATCGTCTGATAGATGAGTTATTACACTAATGTTAAAACCCACAGTGTACAGCTTTAAGTTGTTATTTTAATGTTTGCACTGATTGCTCTGTTCTCCTACTGTCGTTCTTCCACATTCATTCAATGTTATTATTGGATGTTATTTTAACTCTGTTCCCGTCGATCTGCAGCACTTTGGTCGATGCCGTCGTTTTAAATAAAATAACTCCTGACTTGACTTGACATGCAGCGTGTCCCCGTCCTCCACAGCACAACACCGACACCTCCGCTCCTGCCAACGTGTTCGGGGTGGAACTGCACCACCTGGTGGAGAAAGAAGGCTCTGCAGCTCCCGTCCCGCTGCTCATCCAGAAGTCTGTGACCGAGATCGAGCGACGAGGACTGAAGGTAGGACCTGTGATATACAGCTCTGGGAAAAATAAAGAGACCACTCCAAAATGTTGTTAATAAACCAGCTTCTCTACATGTTGCTATGGCAGCCATCGATTCCAGTGTCTATTGAACTCCAACACAAACACACATCACTCTACTGAGCTGCTCACCTGAACCACATCAGATTTAATGAGGAAGAAAGATTATAAATAAATAAAAAGAAACACTGCTGTGATTGAAAATTGGGATTATTCCACCAATGTTGATTTCTAAACTCTTCCTAAGTTTAAAAAGTAGTGTTGTGTTGTTTTAAAATGAATATCAACTTGTTTTCTTTGCATTATACGCTAAGGTCTGAAAACACCAGAACTTTTTTTTTGTTATTTTGACCTGTCGCCATTTTCTGCAAATAAATAAATAAATGCTCTAAATGACAATATAATTGTGTTGCTCCTCCTCAGGTTGTGGGTCTGTACCGGCTGTGTGGTTCTGCTGCGGTGAAGAAGGAGCTGAGAGACGGGTTCGAGAGGAACAGTTCGGCTGTGAGTCTCAGCGAGGAGCTCTACCCCGACATCAACGTCATCACAGGTCCGTCAAGGTCCAGGTTATTCATCCACTGAGTCGTTTATTTAAGTGTCATGTATATTACTGTGAAACCAGACATTTGGTTTGGGTTTATACACTCATACAACAAACATTTCTGAGTTTGCAGGCAGGTTTTTGTTCAAATATACAAAACAATAATAGTAAATAGTCTTATGTAGGATACAATGTTTTCTGTCTCAGTGTCATCATGCTAGGACATACAGTATATCTCATCATGTCGCACTCAGGCATCCAAAATAAGACAGAATTCTTCACCTGAACGTTTTCAAACCTGGATTCCCTCAGTTCCTTGTACACACTGCAAAAACTCAAAATCTTTCCAAGAATATTTGTCTTATTTCTTGTCAAAATGTCTCATTTCTAGTCAAAACTCATCTCATTCCACTTTAAATAAGACGCATCACCTAAAAATGAACTTGTTTTTAGATCATTTTCACTTGTTTAAAACAAATTTTCACTTGAAATAAGTAGAAAAATCTGCCAGTGAAAGCAAGTTTTTTGTGTTTGTAATAAGAAAGAAAAACTTGCTCCACTATCAGATTTTTCTACTTATTTCAAGTGAAAATCTGCGTGAAAGAAGTAAAAAGTGTCTAAAAACAAGCTGCTTTTTAATATGAGGAGTCTTATTTTAAGTATAACGAGATTTATTTATTTATTTGACTAGAAATGACATTTTGACTAGAAATAAGACAAATATTCTTGGTAAGATTTTGAATTTTTGCAGTGTAAATATACAAAACAATAATAGTAAGTGGTCTTATGTAGGATACAGTGTTTTCTGTCTCAGTGTCATCATGCTAGGACATACAGTATATCTCATCATGTCGCACTCAGACATCCAAATTAAGTCAGAATTCTTCACCTGAACGTTTTCAAACCTGGATTCCTTGATGAGCTGTGTGTGTGTGTGTGTGTGTGTGTGTGTGTGTGTGTGTGTGTGTGCTCAGGGATTCTGAAGGACTACCTGAGAGAGCTGCCGTCTCCGCTCATCACCAGGACTCTGTACCAGGTGGTGAGGGAGGCCATGACGCTCCGCCCCTCGGCCGTGACCTCTGACCCCCAGCCGGCCCCGAGCACCGTGGAGCTGCTGTCCTGTCTGCCGCCGCCGGAGAGGGTGAGGCAGCAGCAGGTTGGGGGGGGGGGGGGTCGGTCATCATCATAAGTGTCGTTACATTTCTGTGAAAAGCGTTTATCGAGCGTTGGAGACTGACGTGTCCACTTGTAACAGAAACCCTTTAGACTAGAATATCAAATTTAATATATTTGAAAACCTTAATGTGTGAATTACAAAAATGATGGATGATGAAAGTGGTTTCGAGTCATATTTGCAGGTTGCTAAATTCATCTTAAAGGGTAATTTACATTTTTTACAACCTGGATCTTATTTCTATCATTAAATCCGATCATCTCCTCCCCCAGATAACTTTGGTGTCATTCCAAGTGGTTGTGATGAAATGAGCTCCAGCCGAGAGGCGCGTATATCCGTATAATGGAGTCTACAGGGTCTAAATAACACATTATCTGCAGAGAAACTCCTTCATTTCACCAAGATTTAGTTCTGATAGGCTAGTGCTATTCCCCTCTGAGTCCGGGGTTAGCTGTTATCAACATCCGGGGTCTGTAGGTTGACCTACTGACCTCTGACCTGGATGATGTCATCTCTGAGCGCCGCACCGCGCAGCTTGTTGCTACCGCTAATGCTACGGTTGGTTTCTGCGTGTTTCCGACTTGTCAGAACAAAATGAGCAGCTGGATGAAGTTCAGCTTCCTCAGGCTTCCTCTCCTCAACCTGGACTCACTAAAGCTCCGGCTAGTTGAGATAAAAATGGACCCGAATGCCGAAGCAGAATGATTATTATCAGAATGAGCCGCGCGGCGCTCAGAGATGACATCATCCAGGTCAGAGGTCAGTAGGTCAACCTACAGACCCCGGATGTTGATAACAGCTAACCCCGGACTCAGAGGGGAATAGCACTAGCCTATCAGAACTAAATCTTGGTGAAATGAACGAGTTTCTCTGCAGATAATGTGTTATTTAGAGGCTGCATTCTGCTGCCCTGTAGACTCCATTATACGGATATACGCGGCCCATGTTACAGTCTGATGATGTCATGACCTTTGACCTCTGACCCCCCCTCCCCCAGGCCACGCTGTCCCTCCTGCTGGACCACCTCAGCCTGGTGGCGTCCTTCAGCCCCTGCAACAGGATGACCCACCAGAACCTCGCCGTCTGCTTCGGGCCCGTGCTGCTCACCCCCACTCAGGAGGCGTGGAGGGGGGGAGGAGGAGGAGGAGGAGAGGGAGGAGGAGGGGGGAGGGGGGCAAGAGGAGGGAAGGGGCTCGGTCACAGCGAGGAGATCGCAAGTGCTGTGGATTTTAAACGACACATCGAGGCCTTGCACTACCTGCTGCAGCAGTGGCCAGGTGAGGAACGGGGGAGGAGGGGGGGAGTTAAAGGGATACGCCAACATTTAATTTTTTTTCGTGTCTTGCCTCACTCCCGAGTCCATGACCAGCAGATAGACACCATCCTTTCCACTGTGCGTGCAGTAACAAGAGAGACAGAGCTGTATCGCCGTAATTAGCTTAGCTCAAACACTGGAAGTGTATAGGTAGTGTTAGCCTGCCTCCACCTAAAGTCGCTAATTAGCTTAGCTCAAACACTGGAAGTGTATGGGTAGTGTTAGCCTGCCTCCACCTAAAGTCGCTAATTAGCTTAGCTCAAACACTGGAAGTGTATGGGTAGTGTTAGCCTGCCTCCTACCTAAAGTCGCTAATTAGCTTAGCTCAAACAATGGAAGTGCACAGGTAGTGTTAGCCTGCCTCCTACCTAAAGTCGCTAATTAGCTTAGCTCAAACAATGGAAGTGCACAGGTAGTGTTAGCCTGCCTCCACCTAAAGTCGCTAATTAGCTTAGCTCAAACACTGGAAGTGTATAGGTAGTGTTAGCCTGCCTCCACCTAAAGTCGCTAATTAGCTTAGCTCAAACACTGGAAGTGTATGGGTAGTGTTAGCCTGCCTCCACCTAAAGTCGCTAATTAGCTTAGCTCAAACACTGGAAGTGTATGGGTAGTGTTAGCCTGCCTCCTACCTAAAGTCGCTAATTAGCTTAGCTCAAACAATGGAAGTGTATAGGTAGTGTTAGCCTGCCTCCACCTAAAGTTGCTAATTAGCTTAGCTCAAACACTGGAAGTGTATGGGTAGTGTTAGCCTGCCTCCTACCCGAGCCGAAACCAGCAGTCAGATGAACGCACTTCCGATCTGACTAAACGTTGAACTTTCCCCTTTAAAACTCGTCACCATCATGTCCTGTGTGTCTTCTTCCTCAGTTCCGACACATCGAATCCCAACAGATGCCCCCGCCGCTCCTTCCTCCAACACGCTTACCCAGAATCCCCTGCAGCAGCAGCAGCAGCAGCAGCAGCAGCGGCGTCCAGCACTCCACCTAGCGCTGCCTCACGGCTCCGAGGAGAAGGCGGTGGTTTCCCGTCGGGGCCGCGGCGGTCTGGCCCGGCTGGAGAGTCCACCGCCCATCAACCGCTACGCCGGCGACTGGAGCGTCTGTGGGCGGGAGCTGCTGTCGGGACACGAGGCCGACTACGACGAGGTGGCGGGAAGCGACAGCGACGCAGGTAAACGGGGTGGGCGGCTCCTCTGGAACAGTTTTACTCTGTAGAAAAACTTTAGGTAACACTTTACTTGAATAGGTATTCATAAGATTGACATAACACTGTCATAACCATGGAGTGGAGTTTGATGAATAGCAACCGTTAGCCGCAGCAGAGCAGCTAGAGCGCCTAGCAGCCGTTAGCCGCAGCAGAGCAGCTAGAGCGCCTAGCAACCGTTAGCCGCAGCAGAGCAGCTAGAGCGCCTAGCAGCCGTTAGCCGCAGCAGAGCAGCTAGAGCGCCTAGCAACCGTTAGCCGCAGCAGAGCAGCTAGAGCGCCTAGCAGCCGTTAGCCGCAGCAGAGCAGCTAGAGCGCCTAGCAACCGTTAGCCGCAGCAGAGCAGCTAGAGCGCCTAGCAGCCGTTAGCCGCAGCAGAGCAGCTAGAGCGCCTAGCAGCCGTTAGCCGCAGCAGAGCAGCTAGAGCGCCTAGCAGCCGTTAGCCGCAGCAGAGCAGCTAGAGCGCCTAGCAGCCGTTAGCCGCAGCAGAGCAGCTAGAGCGCCTAGCAGCCGTTAGCCGCAGCAGAGCAGCAAGAGCGCCTAGCAGCCGTTAGCCGCAGCAGAGCAGCTAGAGCGCCTAGCAACCGTTAGCCGCAGCAGAGCAGCTAGAGCGCCTAGCATCCGTTAGCCGCAGCAGAGCAGCTAGAGCGCCTAGCAACCGTTAGCCACAGCAGAGCAGCTAGAGCGCCTAGCAGCCGTTAGTCGCAGCAGAGCAGCTAGAGCGCCTAGCAGCCGTTAGCCGCAGCAGAGCAGCTAGAGCGCCTAGCAACCGTTAGCCGCAGCAGAGCAGCTAGAGCGCCTAGCAACCGTTAGCCGCAGCAGAGCAGCTAGAGCGCTTACAGTAGCAGCCGTTAGCGGCAGCAGAGCAGCTAGAGCGCCTAGCAGCCGTTAGTCGCAGCAGAGCAGCTAGAGCGCCTAGCAGCCGTTAGTCGCAGCAGAGCAGCTAGAGCGCCTAGCAGCCGTTAGCCGCAGCAGAGCAGCTAGAGCGCCTAGCAGCCGTTAGTCGCAGCAGAGCAGCTAGAGCGCCTAGCAGCCGTTAGTCGCAGCAGAGCAGCTAGAGCGCCTAGCAGCCGTTAGCCGCAGCAGAGCAGCTAGAGCGCCTAGCAGCCGTTAGTCGCAGCAGAGCAGCTAGAGCGCCTAGCAACCGTTAGCCGTAGCAGAGCAGCTAGAGCGCCTAGCAACCGTTAGCCACAGCAGAGCAGCTAGAGTGCCTAGCAGCCGTTAGCCGTAGCAGAGCAGCTAGAGCGCCTAGCAACCGTTAGCCGCAGCAGAGCAGCTAGAGCGCTTACAGTAGCAACCGTTAGCCGCAGCAGAGCAGCTAGAGCGCCTAGCAGCCGTTAGCCGCAGCAGAGCAGCTAGAGCGCCTAGCAACCGTTAGCCGCAGCAGAGCAGCTAGAGCGCCTAGCAGCCGTTAGCCGCAGCAGAGCAGCTAGAGTGCCTAGCAACCGTTAGCCACAGCAGAGCAGCTAGAGTGCCTAGCAGCCGTTAGCCGTAGCAGAGCAGCTAGAGCGCCTAGCAACCGTTAGCCGCAGCAGAGCAGCTAGAGTGCCTAGCAACCGTTAGCCGCAGCAGAGCAGCTAGAGCGCCTAGCAACCGTTAGCGGCAGGCAGCAGCCGGTGCTGATTGGTCGGGGAGCTGGTGGCCGGTGATGAAAGCTGCCTCCAAAACGTCATCTGCCTCCATCTCAGCCAATAGAAAAATTTGATTGTAATAGCCGTGTTTCAACCCATAGAGGGCAGTCACTCTACAGTTTTACTACAAAATACACCAAATTGAAATATTTTGACTAAAATGTCAAGAGTTGGACCAGAATCAATTGACAACACTACTTCACACCCAAATATATTTGTTTTCAGCAGAAAAAAGTGGTTTAGGGGTTTAGTTCCTCTTTAACTGAAAGCTCTCTGAAAGTACGACTGAATTAAATACGGTAGAAGTGAGTGGGTCAGTTTAACCCTTAGTGGGGCGGATTAGCTCAATATTTTACACCAATCGTTCACTTTGTGATAAAAGCATGAAATTTGGTGGATGTGTTGGTGAATATGTTTCAAACAAATCTGGATATTGGGCCACCTCAAAAGCGCCCCCTAGTGGCCGTGGCAGCCATTTGTTATGCGAATAAATGAATGATGAATATAAACTGCCCTTTTAATAATACCAACTGGTGATATATTGTATATTATTGGAAAGCCTGATTAGTCACCTTTACAACGAGGTACAGCTTGTAAGGATCGTGCATTCATGGAATGAGCAACGGGGCTAAACGTGTGGGTAGCGCCCCCCCAAATATGTGCATCCCCTGTGGGGCGGATTAGCTCAATAAATCACAAGAATTGTTTATTTTGTGACAGAAGCACAACATTTGGTGGATGTGTTGGTGGATACATTTTTGAAACATGGTTTTTAAGGACCCTTAAGATGTCTACTTAAGATTTTTGCTTGTTGCCCGGGTCAACTAATGTCCCATGGGGGTTTTTTCGGTGGCCATTTTGAATTTATGTCGGCACGAATGGCGAAAAGGCGAATTTTCATAACTAAACCAGACATCATACAAAGACAAATGAACACACTTTTCCCAAAAATTATGACACTATAATACATAGTTGGTATTATTAAAAGGGCAGTTTTTATTCATCATTCATTTATTCGCATAACAAATGGCTGCCACGGCCACTAGGGGGCGCTTTTGAGGTGGCCCAATATCCAGATTTGTCTGAAACATATTCACCAACAAACACATCCACCAAATTTCATGCTTTTATATCACAAAGTGAACGATTGTTCAGCTAATCCGCCACACTACCTGTGGTTGTTGTTCCAGATGAAGAGGAGGAGGAGGAGGAAGAGGAGGAGGAGAAGAAGGCGTCGTGGCCGGCAGCAGCAGGAGGAGCAGGAGGAGGAGCTAAAGGAGGAGCTAAAGGAGGAGCTAAAGGAGGTCTCTACATGGACGACTTCATGGACTTCGATGCTCCGTTTAACTGTCGTCTCAGCCTGAAGGACTTTGACACTCTGATCCACGACCTGGACCGAGAGCTGGCCAAACAGATCAACATCTGTCTGTAGAGGAGGAGAGGAGGAGGAGCAGGAGAGAGGAGGAGCAGGAGGAGGAGCAGTGGTTCTCTTGGAATATAAAGCCTTTGCTTAAATCTGAACTTCATGAAAATGTGAAGCTGCGTATTTTCATCGGATTTATTTAGAGAAGCAGTGAAGGTCTCTCTGTCGGGAGGAGTGAAGGTCCCGGACGGAGAAACCACGTTAATTTATTTCTGATCCAAAGATGAAGCTCTGACGCAGCTCTCAGCGGTTTATCAGGGTCGGTCCGGTCGCTCGCTCGCTCGCTCGGCGCCGTTTGCACTGTCGAAGCCATAACTTCCATAACCTGTCGCTGCTCCGCTGCTCGGCCCAGCTCACCGCCTCTGCTGATTGGCTGAGCTGGTTCAGCAGGGCGTGATGTCACTGTCTGAGTCTCACCGACCGTGTTTCCATCCACATGTCGATCCAAAGTATTAATGTGAACAACGCCGGTTCAAGAGCGTTTCCATCTCACACTTTTAAAGGGATAGTTCACCCAAAATTGAAATTTCTTACTCATTATCTCCTTCTCCCCCTCATGTGGACTATTAAGGGCTGGGAGAAGTTTCAGAGTCCTCCGTGGGTTCTCTGAGTTACAGGGGGTCTCGGCGTAGCAGTGCATGTCCATATGACGGTTGCAAATGGATACCAACTGTCTTCGTAACAAAAAGACACACCAAAAAACATCCAAATACCTCCATGCTGCTCGTCTGTAATGTCCGTCTTGTATTGAAGCCCCAACATGAGAAATTGTCCCGAAAAAAATTAAATAAGTCTATATTTCAAGCTTGTTTTGTAGCGGAAGCTTCTCGAAGCTTCTCTTCCCGGTTCGTCAAATTTGGACGAACCGGGAAGAGGAGCTTCTGCTGCAAAACAAGCTTGAAATATATTAACATCAAACTCATCAAATACACAATCCAACAACTCCACAACGCTCTGGTGGACAAGTTGTGAGCTGCACATTCACCACGCTATGAGATAATAACACAACGTTACCAGACAGAGTTGTTTTAGAGGGAAATTCATGTAAAACCTCTGATGCACGTTGCCTTCAGGGACAGTTTTTCATCAAACAGTCTCTGTATTTCCCTCTAAAACAACTCTGTGTGGTAACGTTGTGTTATTATCTCATAGCGTGGTGAATGTGCAGCTCACAACTTGTCCACCAGAGCGTTGTGGAGTTGTTGGATTGTGTATTTGATGAGTTTGATGAGGGAAACCAACTGAGAAATCCCATAATGAGCCTCCGTAGCGTAGCTCTGAGCAGCTCACGGCTCTGCTCTGCCGTTCTAAAAACAGCTTGCACCGACAATTAAAGGTAACGAACCTACTGCTATGACTATAGGGATTATGGTGATGGACCAGTTAGACAAAATGTTGAACTATCCCTTGAACTTTTTATGGATATTCATGACATTTAATCCATAAAACGTTGTTAATTCGATGTTGTTAATGAGAATAAAACCGTGTGGATGGAGACGTGGTTAGAGCCAGACTGTGGCTCTGCAGCGCCCCCTGCAGGTGTGTTCAGGTGCAGCAGCAGCAGCAGCAGAGCAGCAGGTCTTGTCGGTACAGAGTTATTGATGTGAGCTCAGAGTCACGTTGTTTTATAACAGTATTATTTTGTTTTGCACAAACCTCAGTAAGCACTTCTGTTAGTTATTGATGATGAAGGCCATGATGAAGAAGATGATGTTTCTATGGAGACGACGATGTAACCAAAGTGTTGAAGCACAGTTCCTGTTGGAACAGACCACAGCACCTGTCTGTATGTCTTATAACCCACAACTATTAAACACAGTATTATTGTTCTTATTACTGACTGGGCTCTTATTCATCATTATTACCAATAATCAATCAGCACAGTAGAAGAATAAATACAGAAATAAAGCTTAGATGGTGCTAAAAAAAAATATAGAAATCATTAATTATTGATTGATTTATTGATTTATTCGTCTATTTGACAAAACATATACACAAATCATAATACACGTAATTCATGATCAATATAGGCAAAAGGACGAAGGCAGAAGCAGAGCGTGTTAATGTCTACTCTATTTACAGGAAGAAAGATTACAATAACAAAATAAAATTGTGAGAAGATTAGGCTACACCCGGAAAGTAGAGTACGGTAAGTAAAGGAATAGTATCAAAACTAAACAAGCAGAACCATCGATTTAATAATAATAATTAACTTACTTTATCCCAGTGTTAAATATTTATTCAATACATTCATTCATTCATTTTGATTAATTCCATCCATGTTTTACATTCTACACATGGTTGCACATATTTACATAATGTAGCTACACATAGTCACCATGAATGAAAAGGAGCAGGATGAAGAAAACTTATAGCTGTCCCTCTCTGTTGTTATAATTACATTGGCTTACTTCAACATCGATATTATTCTCTGTTTCAGAATATTAAAGATGATGGAACATAGTAGTGACAAGAAAACAAACAAAATAGCAGTGGACACCACTGATACATTGATTTTAAACATCCTTTTAAACTGGGTAATAGTTGTACATTATTTTAATTCAGAAATGCATTTGCCTTTAGTGTTTCACCTGGCTTTAGGTTTGTTTAGAATGAGGTCATACTGGGACTCTCTATTGAGAACAGCTCTTGTTGCAGGAAGTAGGTAGTTTAATGCCTTATAAGGTATTACAGCAGTGTTTCGCTAGGTAATCCTTATTCTAATGTCTTTCTTTTGCAGTATGAAGATAGGATTGGTAGCTAATAGTTTTATATGTGTTTCCCCATAAACCTCAACACAATATGTCAGGTAAGGCAGTATGAGGGAACAGTAGGCTACAGTATGTAGAGTGGGTTTTTGTTCACTATGTACTTTGATAATGATTGTTAGTATAAATGCATGAATGAATGAATGAATGAATGAATGTTTATTTTCGAACATGTATAAAAAAAAAAGTATGTATGTAACTATTTGTACATACAAAATAAAAAAATTAAAATTAAAATTAAAAATAGAGCCAAGACATAACAAAACACTGCACATTGTTGTAAAAAGAAGTGGGAAGAAGTAGCCACCCCTTTTTAAACAACAATAATAATGGCAATAGTTATTATTATTATTATTATTATTATTATTATTATTATTCATAATAATAACTCGAGGCTCCTTTTTTTTGGCTCTGACGTAATCAGCGTCACTTGCCTTTTTGGTCTCCTCTCTGATTGGCTGAGCCTCTCTCTGTCTCTGTGGGGGCGTGGCCCAGCAGCAGCAGCAGCAGCAGCAGCGGAGGAGGTTTCCTCGTTAACATGGCAGCAGCAGTAGCAGCAGCAGCAGCAGCAGCAGCAGCAGTAGAAACCAGTAGAAACCAGTAGAATGTGAAATAGAAACTGGACCAGCTGCTCGGTGCGGTCTACTGGGTTGGACTGGTTTCTACCGGTTCTACCGGGACCGGGACCGGGACCGGGACTGATCCTCCTCCATGAACTGCACCAGGTGAGACTCAGCTGATATCAAACTGCGCCACAGCAGCGGTGACGTCACGTCCTTCCGGTGTCCGAGTCCACCACTCTACTGTCTCTATTCTGTCTGTCTCTACTGTCTGTCTCTACTGTCTCCATCTCTACTGTGTGTGTAGTTTACTGTCTCTATTCTCTACTGTCTCTGTCTCTACTGTCTGTCTCTACTCTGTCTCTACTGTCTCTATTCTCTACTCTACTGTCTGTCTCTACTGTCTGTCTATAGTCTACTCTGTCTCTACTGTCTCTATTCTCTACTCTACTGTCTGTCTCTACTCTGTCTCTACTGTCTCTATTCTCTACTGTCTGTCTCTCCTGTCTCTCCTGTCTCTACTGTGTCTGTTGTACTGCCTCTGCTCTGTTTCTAGTGTCTCTGTCTTTATTCTAGTTGGACAGGAAGTCTCTGTTGAGAAACTCTCATTCTGTCTCCATCTACTGTTTCTACTGTTTCTGTCTCTACTCTCTACCTCCATCTACTGTTCCTGTTTCTGTCCATGTCTCTATTGTTTCTGTTTCTGTCTCCATCTACTGTCTCTGTCTCTACTGTTTCTGTCTCTACTGTCTCTGTTTCAGTGTCTACTGTCTCCATCTCCACTGTGTCTGTTCATGTCTCTACTGTGTCTATTCTCTACTGTCTCTACTGTTTCTACTCTGTCTCTACTGTCTCTACTGTGTGTGTAGTTTACTGCCTCTGCTCTGTTTCTAGTGTCTCTGTCTTTATTCTAGTTGGACAGGAAGTCTCTGTTGAGAAACTCTCATTCTGTCTCCATCTACTGTCTCTACTGTCTCTGTCCATGTCTCTACTGTTTCTGTTTCTGTCTCCATCTACTGTCTCTACTGTCTCCATCTCTATTGTTTCTGTTCCTGTCTCTACTGTCTGCGTCTCTACTGTCTCCATCTCTACTGTTCAATTCAATTCAATTCAAACAGCTTTATTGGCATGAACAGAAATTTGTTGTTGCCAGAGCATTTAACAAAGATATTTCAATATAACAAATATACAATATGAAACATTTCAACATATACACATATATACAATATTAGAAATATACAGTATATACAATATTAGACATTTCAATATTAGAAATACAATATTACATATTTCAATATACAAATAAACAATATTACATATAAAGTACATTACAATAGAATTGAATACAATCAGGTATAAATAATGTTGCAGGTTAAGATGTTAACAGAGCGCGAGAGATGAACGAACACACACACACACACACACAGAGCTGAGGGGCAAAAGCGCTTGTTTCTCTATTTCTTATTTGTGATGTTTTATTCTTGAAAAGGGGGGTTATGATAGCATCATATAGCCTACCACTAGTTGTGGTTTTAATTGCAGTTATAAGCAAAATGTTGCCTGGGAGAGGGGTACTTGTATTAAATTTGGGAAAGGCTACTCAAGCCAAACAAATATGGTGTCTAATGTATGATTATAATTATTTCTTAGATAGAAAATCTGTATCGTAAAAACCGGTTTTGGCAGGTCAGACCTCCTTAGAAACCGGAAATCTGTATCGGCCAAGAATTTTGCAATCGGTGCATCTCTAGTCGTAACGGAGCGGAGTCGGATCGATGTGTTGAAGCTGATGTTGCTCACCTGGCTGCAGCTGCACAGGTGTTTGATTGACAGCTGCTTGTCACCAGGACCGGCCGCTGGCATAAACCCTCTATGTGGTTGTTTAGGGCCACAGCCGTTAGGTGGGGGGCCACATGATCAGAAAGGTACCGGGGTTCATCAAGTCATTTAAACATCCTGAGGTCTGCACGTGCAGCTATGAGCTTTATATGTAATGTGAAGTCAATATTCAGCTTCTTTTATCTCACATTTGAGACATTTGGTGAAAATAGAACGGCAGAATGACAACATTTGTGCTCAGAAAACAATCTGACAAAATGTCATTTTAGACTTGTTTTCTACACGTATCTATTACTGTATTCATATCCTATTTCAAGCACCAAAACAGTTCATTCTCATGACTGAAGGAGTGTTTTCACAAGGGATTTGACATTTTTTCAAAAAGCAGACCTCAAATTTCCAGCATTTGTCCTAAATTATTTCTTTCTACAGTGTTCTAGGACAAACTGGCCTCAGTGTGCTTACAGCGGAGGTTCTAATGTTTAGACATAAAACACTTGAGTATTGTTACATCTGCAAGTATCTTAAAAAGATACATTTAAACCAACACTAAGGAACTTTTCAACCTTCATATAATATTTTCATAACTTTTGTAATGGTACATGGACTTTCAACAGGTTGAATGACACCTCTGTCATGGCCTGAGGGGTCTGTATCATTATGGTCTGTATCGCCTTCACTGGCACTAAGCAGCTTTGAGGAGCATGGTAGGAACCCTGCTCTCACTTAAGTTTCACTTTCACTTTCGCGAGTCACGACGAGGAGGGAGCAGCAATGCGGCACCTTTCCGTCTGATTGTGTATATATGTTTACTGTGAAATGATCCGCTGGAAACAGAAACTTAGTTTGGACGTCTTCTGTTAATTTCTATGCACAAGGAGATCAGGATGTTTACGGCGCTACACGCTAGTGCTCATGGGAAATGGAGTCTTCCTTCAGGCGAAACACTACCGCTTTGGGCCACTGGCGCCGCCAAACTCAACCAAAACTGAAAGTTCTTTAGTGCTGCTTTAAGAAAATATGTTAAATTCAAGAAAATGGCCTCAAACCTCAGAGGGCATAAACACGTCTGTATTCAGTTTTAACCAGTGATTTGGTGTTTGTGCTTAGAGTCAGGGGTGCAGATCCGATGTCAGGATTGGGGGGGACACAAAACCCATAACCCATATGCAGCTCATACCATGCCATCATAAATCATAACTTGGTAGAGGCTCACCATATCATTCAAATAGTACTGCACAGGGAATCATTTATTGTGCTTCTTGTTTATTTGTCCTAAACAGCCAATGTGCTGTATCACTGCTGTTATATTAGTAAATTATAATTTTAAGGGTCTTTAAGGGACATATAATATCTACTCACGTTCTTGTCTTTCACCTCCCTCCGACCTTCCCAAATCCCCAATTCTTCTCACCATCTTCCTTTTCTCCCAGTGTATGGGACTACTTTATGCATGATTAATTGATATGGATGAATATCAATATTTTAAATTGAGTGAACGGAAAATGTTAATTTAAGAAGGCTAGGCAAAATCAGCTGATGCTTCAGCCTACACCTTTTCGGTCAAAGTGAATTGTTTTGCTTGTTGTGTTTTTGTTCTGATTTGTTTTGTTTTGTTTTGTTTTGTATTTATACCTTTATATTTGTCTATCGTATTTGTTTTTATAAGACCAAAATAAACACACTAAACTAAAAATATCAAAATATGAATCCCTTAAGATTGAGGGGGTCGTTTTTTTAAACTATACCCATTCATCTGCATTGTAGTGGAGGAGACCAGAGATGGAATATGGAGTCAGAAATACATTTGTCAAACATTATGTTCCACCATTTCAATCATTTATTTTTAGATGTGAATCTAAAATGTGAAGAATGTGAAGTCTGAAAATACATTTGTTGTCCCCCCCGGGATCTGCACCCATGCTTAGAGTGCAGGGCCACAAACTTTGTTTAGGGGGCCACCAACATCCTAGAGCCGGCCCTGCTTGTCTCTAGTGAGTGAAGTGGTTGTGTTGTTGTGTGTCCTCAGGGTTCTCCAGCTGCTCGCTCCTCGCCGCGCGGCTCCGTCTCCCATCATGCCCGTGGACATGGCCGTGAGGATCTGCCTGAGCGGCTCTCCCCCGCTGCGCTCCTTCCTGGGTAACTATGACGACCGCTGCTCTCCATCATCGGCGGCCGCTCTGCTGCGACGCTGCGAGCCGCTGCGGCCGTGCCTCAGCAGCCACGTCACCATGGAAACCAAAACCTCTCCGTCAGCTGCCCCAGAGATCGACGGCGACGACGACGACGGCTCGGCGAGGACGAGGAGGAGGAAGAAGAAGAAGAAGAAGAAGGTGGTGTTTGCAGACTCACAGGGTCTGGCGCTCACTGCCGTCCACGTCTTCGACCAATCAGAGGACGACGCGCTGAGCGAGCTGCAGTTCCACCTGACGGAGATAGAGGGCGCCACCGCCGCGCTGCAGCTGGGAGGAAACAACGGTGAGATTCAGACTGATGACACATTCACCACGCTACGAGATAATAACACAACGTTACCACACAGAGTTGTTTTAGAGGGAAATTCATGTAAAACCTCTGATGCACGTTGCCTTCAGGGACAGTTTTTCATCAACAGTCTCTGTATTTCCCTCTAAAACAACTCTGTGTGGTAACGTTGTGTTATTATCTCATAGCGTGGTGAATGTGCAGCTCACAACTTGTCCACCAGAGCGTTGTGGAGTTGTTGGATTGTGTATTTGATGAGTTTGATGATGAGGGAAACCAAAGAAATCCCATAATGAGCCTCCGTAGCGTAGCTCTGAGCAGCTCACGGCTCTGCTCCGCCGTTCTAAAAACAGCTTGCACCGACAATTAAAGGTAACGAACCTACTGCTATGACTATAGGGATTATGGCAATGGGGGAATTTGACATAGAGCACTGTAAAAGAGAGTAACGACACCACCATTGACTCCCGTGGTAAGGGTTTAAGGGTTTAAGGGTTTAAGGGTTTAAGGGTTTTGCCCCCTAGTGGCAGGATATGGGTATTGCAAAAGCGCCCAGAAAACCCATTCACTCCAATGTATGTGTGTTGCCCACTTGCTGGTAAATTGATGAAAACGGTCGTGTTTTTGTTTTTAGGTGTCTTGGTCATATCAGATTACACTTATAATTTGTTTATTACAAAATGTAGATTGAAACATTCATGTAGAAAACAGTTTTTTTTACTGGCCTATGTGTTAATGTTTATCTGTAAAGGATCCTCAATGATGCTATTAACGTGGGTGATCTATAAATGTCCTTAAATTATTGAAAACACCACACTGCTCATTCACCAACAATGCAGAGATGTCAGTTCTTTTGCAAAACCCATATTCCTCCACCAGGAGGCACTGCCATTGGACCAATGCTGTCCTTACTCTCTTTTACACTGCTCTAGTTTGACAAAGTGTTGAACTATCCCTTTAAAAGTAAAGTGAAAATATCATCTGGTCTCGTGAGCTGAATGTATTTTATTTTTATTTATTTAACCTTTATTTAACCAGGCGAGCAAATTAAGAACAAAATTCTTATTTTCAAGTGCAGCCTGAAGGGGAAGGGGGAGGGGAGTGCTAAAAGTGAAAACAAGGTTATATAAATTACACAGAAAAATTCAATATAATACAATTAGGGAGGTCACGATTATAAATTTTCTTGGTACGATTATTGTCAGAGAAATAATCACGGTGCTACGATTATCACGATTATTATGCATAATAATTACATTACCCACTGTTTACACAAAATATTTCAAGTATCTATTAATATATGACCAATTATTAACCCTCCAGGGGAAATGTTTGAAATATTCAGGTCATAAATTGTCATCTATACCAAATGTTTACGTTTTTTAATCCTTTTTTTGTTTTGTTTTTTAATACAAAAGACACACTAACATTTAAATTCCTACCAAATCAATGTTACGTTAGGTAAATGGACCAGTATCTGTGTTTTTACCTTTACTTTGGTGCACATCTGCCGATACAGTTCCAACATAATCTTATTTGGGAAGTGACGGTATTTAGGAATCTTTGCGATTAATTAATTGTGGCGTTTAATACCGCCATTAATTGTGAAAACAAGTAACGGTGACATCCCTAAATACAATACAATGCAATACAATAAAACAGTTGATCAATAGGGCACGACAGAGGCCTATTAGCAAGTGCAGGAGTCGACTGTGATTTGTAGCAGATGTTGTTTGAAGACAGAGGGACTGTATCGTCACAGCCTTGGTAATAATCGATGATACAAACTGGTTTTGACCGATCGTCCGTGCCGTTGTTTCTGCTCTTCTGTCAGATCTTGCAGACTGCGGTCCGGGTCTGGTTCTGGACTTCCCCCAGCCGGCTGCAGACTACCTGGACCTGAGGAACCGGCTGAAAGCGCAGCAGGTGTGTCTGGAGACCTGTTCGCTCCGGGACCGCCTGCTCTCCGGCACCGTGCAGGTCCGGAACGTCTGCTTCAGGAAGTCCGTGTCCGTCCGGATCACCTTCGACCGCTGGCGCTCCTTCCACGACGCTCCGTGTCGCTACCTGAACAACGTGTACGGCTGCACCGACACCGACACCTTCTCCTTCTCCGTGTCGCTGCCCGAGGAGGAGGAGCGCCTCGAATCCTCCGTCAGCAGCGGAGTCGAGTTCTGCGTTCAGTTCCAGACCGAGGACCGGACCTTCTGGGACAACAACGGCGGGAACAACTACCGGCTGGTGGCGGCCGACGGCTCGGAGAACAACACGGAGATCCAGGGAGACCACGGCGGCGGCGGCGGCGGTGGAGGTGGAGAGCCGAGCCAGACGGAGTTCGGTCCGTTTGGGAGTCCCAGGACTTCAGCAGGGATCTTCCCCGAGTGGCAGAGCTGGAGCCGCGTGGAAACTGCTGCCCCCTACTGGTGAGACGCAGCAGCAGGACCAGCACCTACCTACCAGCTGATCCAGATGCACTGTGCTGGACCGCTTCTACTCCAGTCACTTCAGCGACCAAAAACAAAATCACTTTATGACTTCATGAAAGACAGATTGATCTCCTGGGTTCCTCCCAGACTCAGGTTGAATGAAGTACCAGGACCGGCCGGTGGAGCCGAGCCTCGGAACCAAATCTTTGTAAATGTTCCAACGCAAAACCAGAATCCGTTTCTGGAACCCTCTGATACCTCTTTTCCACCAAACTGGTTCCAGTGCTGGTTCGGTGCTTAACTAGTTCAACTCTGGTTCCTCCAAAGAACCACTTTGCTTTTCCACTGATCAGGAGCCGAGTCAGAGCCACATCCCCATCTCTCTGCTGCTGCTACAGTTAGAAACAGACCTGTTAGCCGCTAACAGCCTAGCTTACAGCGGCTAACGCTGCTGCTGCAGTTAGAAACAGACCTGTTAGCCGCTAACAGCCTAGCTAACAGCGGCTAACGCTGCTGCTACAGTTATAAACGGACCAGAAAATTAAAACCCAGTCCGACCTGCGGGTGTTGAACACCGGACCCGATGTGGAAGCAGACTAGGCTTTTAATTAACGATAACTCTCATTCTAAACCTGGCTGAAAAAAAAGAAGGAAAAAGCAGCCGTCTTCGCTGTAATCACAGCGACCGGCAACTACGTTTTGACGGCGATATGTTTTGATCTGAGCGTTAGCTGCTGTTAGCCACCGCCTGTAGCTCAGCTAGTTAGCTTCAACTGTGTTACATCGATAAACAAATTTGATACGTAGCGATAACGTGTCTGTATATCTTAGCGCTGGTCTTGTTGCTAAGGTAACCTACCCTGCTGCCAGGTGGCCCAGCAAGGAGTTGGTGCTGGTCTGGAACCAGTTTTTTAAGAACAAAGAACCGGTGCTAAGCAGGAACTAGCTCCGAACCAGCACCGGAACCAGCTCGGTGGAAAAGAGGTAGAGGTCCATCATCTGGTCCAGCACCAGACCAAGCTCATATCTGGAGTTCTGGTGCTGGACCGTGGCGGCTCAGCTGGGCCGGTCCCGTGGGAAAAGATGCACAGGGATTTAGTTTAGCTTTCTGAAAGACGTGAAGAGAGAGAGAGAGAGAGAGAAAGAGCGGCTTCTCTGCTTTTAAAAATATGCAACAATGAAGATTATTAGAATTAGTCACAAAGACTTTTTAAAAGCCCTGAAGGATTTGTCGGCCTGACGGTCTGGAGGCTTCAGATGAGCCTCTAAATGTTCGACTTCTCCCCAAAGATTCCTACCTGTGCCTCACAAAGCTCCACACGGTTTTATTATTTCTACCCTGACACCAGCTCCACAGCGCTCAGTAAACTTCACACGACGTTGGTGGAAGACGTTGGATTGAAGCTTCTGTTGATGGAAGTAAGGGACGTGTTCCTAAAGCTCCTGCAGCCGCCTCTTCCATTCAGACCTCCCACACCTTCACACCAGCTCAACACAAACCTGAACCACACTGCAAAAACTCTTTCCAAGAATATTTGTCTTATTTCTTGTAAAAAAAAAAAATTCAAATTTCTAGTCAAAACTAAACTCTGACTCGTCGCCTAAAAATGAACTTGTTTTCAGATCATTTTCATTTGTTTCAAACTAATTTTCACTTGAAATAAGTAGAAAAATCTGCCAGTGAAAGCAAGTTTTTTGTGCTTGTAATAAGAAAGAAAAACTTGCTCCACTATCAGATTTTTCTACTTATTTCAAGTGAAAATCAGCTTGAAAGAAGTAAAAAGTGTCTAAAAACAAGCTGCTTTTAATGTGATGAGTCTTATTTTGTCTTATTTTAAGTAGAATGAGATTTATTTTGACTAGAAATTAGACATTTTTATTAGAAATGAGACAAATATTCTTGGGTTTTTGCAGTGCAGCTGTCAGTGGAGACCAGCAGCACGGACTCGAGCCCTGAAACACTGTGCAAGGAAATAATCCGGGTGCCTGAAACTGTCCAAAAGTCCAAAAAGAGTCCTGTTCCTGTGTTAAACCTCGATGCCTTCAGCCTTCTGAGTCCAACTCTGACCTTCAACATCCAAACCCAGAAACCCAGAAACCCAGAAACCCCGCCCAGCTCAGCCCGGCTCAGTCCGGGTCTTGACAAACTGTGGCTGTAAGCCCCGACAGTCGTCTTGTTCCTTTCTGGAGAGGGAGCAGTCATTCATATTTGACTTCTCAGGTTCTTAAAACCCTCCTGTTGTCCTTCTGTTCCCTTTCTCCCTTCCTTCCTTCTTTCCTTCCTTCCTTTCCTTCGTCCTTACTTCTTCTTCCTTCCTATTTTGATTCAATTGACCTGATCTGTTCCCCATCCCTCCATCTTTCTTTAGCCGTTTTCCCACTAAAATTAGCGGGTCGACGCGGGTTTTTTAAACGCGGGTCGACCCGCTAACAATCGGCATTTGGCCCCTTTCCCACTGACCAAAACCAACCATGTTGCCCCGCTCTCATCCGCGGTGCGAGTCATGCCACAGCCGCCCGCCGCGGAGGTCTGTCGGCCGAGGCAGACGAGGCGTCTGGCCGACCTGCGGAGCACCAGGACGGCGGAGGACAGAGAGTCGACGGTTCGTCCGCGGCACAACACGTCAGTTAAACAGACTGTCGCCATGACAACACAACACGTCAGTTAAACAGACTGTCGCTTCTTTTCTTTTCTATCGTTTTCGGCCAGTGTTCTCTGATGTTTTGATCTCAGTCTGGAATGAGAGCAGAGCGGAGCAGAGCTTTGTTTTGGTGATATGAGACCGAGACGCGACCGGCGCGATGACGTAGCGTCACGTAACGTTCAGTGTCATCACGTAAATTAGCGGGTTGACGCGGGTCTGGCGTTCCCACTGCAAGCCGATCAGAGCCGAGCCGATTAAAGGCAATTTTAACCCGCATCGCTTGCCGAGTCGTTTGACGCGGGTCGACGCGGCTCGGTGCGCCTTTCCCACTGCCACCATAAGCCGATTGTTAGCGGGTTTAAACGGGTTTTTTGGCCAGTGGGAAAGGGGTATTACCTTCCTTTTTCCCTTCCTTCTTTCCACAATCCTTTTTCCCTCCCTTCATCCTTACTTCTTCCTTCCTTTTTGACCCAATTGATCTGTTCCCTCCTATCTTTCCTTCCTTTTCCCCTTCCTTCTTTCCTCCCATCTTTCCCTTTGTCCTTCCTTCCTTCCTCCCTTCCTTCCTTCCCTCCCTTCGTCCTTACTTCTTTCTACCTTTTTGACCCAATTGACCCAATCAGTTCCCTCCTATCTTTCCTTCCTTTTCCCCTTCCTCTTCCGTTTTTGTCCTCCCTCCCTCCCTCCCTCCCTCCCTCCCTCCCTCCCTCCCTCCCTTCCTTCCTTCCTTCCTTCCTTCCTTCCTTCCTTCCTTCCTTCCTTCCTTCCTTCCTTCCTCCCTTCCTCCCTCCCTCCCTCCCTCCCTCCCTTGCCCCAGCAGGACAGGTGGAGGGTTGAACAGACACTAGAGGAGTTGAACGGACCGTTTCCCGTCTCGGGGTCCGAAGCGAAAAGCCTGAAGTTTGTTTCTGGACTGTTGAGTTTCAGTCGACGAACATTCACACACGTGACGACGACGACCTGAGCTGTCGCCCGTTGGAGCGTCACCGTCGCCGTGGCAACCGGAGCACAACAGGACGGTTGTTTACAGGTTGGACCAGACACACACCGCTGTCCCCGCTGTAGACGGTCCTAAGAGACGCTAACTTTGTGTACCGGTACAAAGTAGCTGCACAACAACAACAACAACAACCTGAGTTCTTCCTGCTGTTGCTAGGCAGATTGTGATCCTACTGTACTGTAGTCTTGTTGTCATGGTAACTGCTGTAAACGGGCCGTGCACTGCAAAAAACTCAAAATCTTTCCAAGAATATTTGTCTCATTTCTAGTCAAAATAAATCTCATTCTACTTAAAATAAGACTCATCACATTAAAAGCAGCTTGTTTTTAGACACTTTTTACTTCTTTCAAGCAGATTTTCACTTGAAATAAGTAGAAAAATCTGATAGTGGAGCAAGTTTTTCTTTCTTATTACAAACACAAAAAAACTTGCTTTCACTGGCAGATTTTTCTACTTATTTCAAGTGAAAATTAGTTTGAAACAAGTGAAAATGATCTAAAAACAAGTTAATTTTTAGGTGATGAGTCTTATATTGTTTAGTTTTGACTAGAAATGAAACATTTTTACAAGAAATAAGACAAATATTCTTGGAAAGATGTAGAGTTTTTGCAGTGTGGTCTAAACCAAACCTGCACTTCCTACCAGCCCGAGTAAGCACACCAGTCTAAAGCCTTTAAAATCCACTTCCAGTGCTCTTACCCTGTCTGTGTGTGTGTGTGTCTGTCTGTGTGTGTGTGTGTGTGCATGTGTGTGTGTGTGCATGTGTGTGTGTGTGTGTGTGTGTGTGCACGTTGGAGATACTGTAGGCTAAAGTGTTAACATTGACACTGAATGTGTGAGTTTGTTGTCAGACTGTCGCTCTGACTGAAACTGTGTTTTTGATCTCGTGATGCGTTCAGGTCCTGTCGGATTTTACAGTGAAATACACCTTTACAGAGAGAGAGTGTGTGTGTGTGTGTGTGTGTGTGTGTGTGTGTGTGTGTGTGCCAGAGACTGTGATGTAAAGTGCAGTGTAAGATGATGTCATGATGTGGTGTTGAAGCAGGGAGAGCCGTACTGTACCTTTACTGTACTGTTCCTTTTTATATGTCCTTTCAAAATAAAAGTCTAATATTTATAGTGTCCAAAGCCACTTCTGTTGATGTTTTCTTTCACGTCACCAACAAACAAACTAAAACTAAAATGTACTAACACAGAAGAAATCACTGTTCTTCTCACACAAACATAAACACACCAAGGGGTTGACAGCAAGACAGGAAAAAAGAAAAGAAAAACTTATTCAGTGAATATTTTTAGATCATATGTTTTTAAATCTGGCTTCCTGTCTGTAAATTTAGATTTGTGTAGGCTACGTATGTGAAATTTGGATTCAATAATTCACAAATTATACAAACCAGAATAAAGACTAACAGAGTCACAGTGGGCTCAGTTCACATCAGCGTCATTCTTGAGCCTCTGTAGATAACGATTATTCGGGTAAAAAGCATTTTAAAGGAAATCTGTTTGACCTTGTTAGTTAACAGAAACCCATGAGGTCATAGCCAGACTGTTTCACAAATTAAGATTATGATTATTAACACCTGTTTCTGTCATCGTCAATTTAAAACCTTCCTTTTTAATAAAGTGTTTGGTCAGGGATCTAAGAATGGCAACTATTAAAACACAATTAAAAATATTTCTGTTTTTAACTCTGGCTTTCATGTGTATGATTGTTATTGTTTTATGGTTTTTCACCTGTTTTATGTTTTTAATTGGTTGATGTTGTTTTGTTCAAGCAGCTTCACTATTATT
>NC_140925.1:1057500-1192759 GCF_045865225.1 Trachurus japonicus
TTCTAATTCATTGCGATGCAGCTGTACATGTAGTTCTCAACGGGCCTGAACATTAAAACCAGACTGGACTCGACGTGGCTCAGAGCGTTGACTCTCGGCCCTGACCCGACCGGACTCGACCCAAAGTCATCGACCACGTTTACATGCAGTCATTAACTCTTTCATAACCAGAATATTACCAATAACCAGGTTGTGCTCGACCATGTAAACATTAATAACCCTTTTTAAAAACCGGAATATGTTCATATTCTGGTTTGTCCGTACGTCACTGTTTTTGATCAGGATATCCCAATTGATTACAGTTACCACGTAACCAGGAATGACCCTGTCTGCTCTGACCTTAAAGGGATAGTTCACCGAAAATTGAAATGTCCCTCATTATCTCCTTCTCCCCCTCATGTGGACTAAGGGCTGGGAGAAGTTTCAGAGTCCTCCGTGGCTTCTCTGAGTTACAGGGGGTCTCGGCGTAGCAGTGCATGTCCATATGACGGTTGCAAATGGATACCAACTGTCTTCATAACAAAAAGACACACCAAAAAACATCCAGATACCTCCATGCTGCTCGTATGTAATGTCCCTCTTGTATTGAAGCCCCGACATGAGAAATTGTCCCGAAAAAAATTAAATAAGTCTATATTTCAAGCTTGTTTGTAGCTGAAGCTCCTCTTCCTGCGTTTCAATCCACTTCAATACAAGACGGACGTTACATACGAGCAGCATGGAGGTATTTGGATGTTTTTTGGTGTGTCTCAGAAAGAGGAAACAGTTTCCATGGAAACCCAAAAGCTAAAGAGTCATTTAAAGTTTCAATTTAAATCGTGTGTGTGTCTATGTGTGTGTGTGTGTGTGTGTGTGTGTGTGTGTGTGTGTGTGTGTGTGTGTGTGTTCTGTGACCTCTGACATGTGATTGGTGGATAATAAAGTGCATCAGAAGTAGGTTAACGATTGGCTCCAGTCCACCTGTCGCCGTCATGGTAACAGTCTGTCAGCTGACACACACACACACACACACACACACACACACACACACAGGTCCCCTCCCTCTCTCTAACAGACCCATCAGTGTTTGTCTGTTTGTTTCTTCTTCTCGCTCAGAGATCACATGACCTCCTCTGACCTCTGACCCCCCCACTCTGGGGAGTTACTGGCTAATAAAGTGACACCAGAGAAGGTCATGTCCAACACACACACACACACACACACACACACACACACATAGACACACACACACGCGCGCACGGCTTTAAGCTGAGGCTGCTGTTCCTCTTTAAGCTGCTAATAAAGTTTTATAATGGAGGAGCCAGAGGTCGTGTGTCCGGCTGTGAGCTGCATCTCAATAAAGTTATTTGTGTTCAGCCTGTTGGGAGTTGGGGTGGGGGTAGAGGGGGGGGCACTGTTTTGATCAGGATATCATATCCCAATTGATTACAGTTACCACGTTTAAACAGGAACGACCCTGTCTGCTCTGACCTTAAAGGGATAGTTCACCCAGAATTGAAATTTGGCTTACAGGGGGTCTCGGCGTAGCAGTGCATGTCCATATGACTCCATCAACACCTTCAAATCCCACCTCAAGACACACCTTTTCAAGTTATCCTACTCCGTATATAACACTCTGTCCCCTAACCATTTTATCCACCTTATCTATTTTTCTAGCCACACTGTATTTTCTTTGTATGTTTAAAGCAGAAGTAAGCGATCCGGTGGTTTTGGCTAATGCTGCGTTCCAGGCAGGTTTTTGAAACCGTAAATTACAGCTTCAAGTCACGACTTACGACTTTGTAGCGTTCCAGACAACCCACTCGTGTTTCTCCGACCTGTTTTACCTGTGAAAGTCACTATAACGGCCACTCGTAACTTCTGACCCGTGAACTCGTACCAGATCGAACTGGTACCACTTCACAGGTCGGAAAAACACCAGTTACGAGTTGCCTTGAACGCACCATAACTTCTTGTCAGCCGATGGAGTTAGCAGCCCCCGCCCTCGTCATGGATCTATTGGTCCTCGTCCCTACGTCACCACATTCAGGCGCATCCCTTGGCTGCACACACAGAGAGGACTGCCCCTTTATGCCGTTCTCTCTCCTCATTGGATAAAGGTTGTAGGATACAAGGAAAGTTTTCTCCTGGGCTCAGAGCAGAGCAGAGTGACTGACAGACCCGTGTTTCAGACCAAACACTCTATAGAAGTGATTGCTGTCGGAAGATACAACTATTTAAGACTTAGATTAACACAAATATATCACTTACTTCTGCTTTAATTTATGTGCTATTGTATTTCTACCTGTTTTGTTTCTTGTTTCTGTCTCATTTCTTACATGTAAGGTGACCTTGGGTTTTTGAAAGGCGCCAACAAATAAAATGTATTATTATTATTATTATTATTATTATTATTATTATTATTATTATTATTATTATTATTATTATTATATAACGGTTGCAAATGGATACCAACTGTCTTCGTAACAAAAAGACACACCAAAAAACATCCAGATACCTCCATGCTGCTCGTATGTAATGTCCCTCTTGTATTGAAGCCCTCAAATTTGACGAACCAGGAAGAGAAGCTTCCGCTACAAACAAGCTTGAAATATAGACTTATTAAATTTTTTTCGGGACAATTTCTCATGTCGGGGCTTCAATACAAGAGGGACATTACATACGAGCAGCATGGAGGTATCTGGATGTTTTTTGGTGTGTCTTTTTGTTACGAAGACAGTTGGTATCCATTAGCAACCGTTATATGGACATGCACTGCTACGCCGAGACCCCCTGTAACTCAGAGAAGCCACGGAGGACTCTGAAACTTCTCCCAGCCCTTAGTCCACATGAGGGGGAGGAGATCATGAGGGACATTTCAAGCCCCGAAATGCAAAATTGTCCCGAA
This sequence comes from Trachurus japonicus, assembly GCF_045865225.1. Taxonomy (NCBI): domain Eukaryota; kingdom Metazoa; phylum Chordata; class Actinopteri; order Carangiformes; family Carangidae; genus Trachurus; species Trachurus japonicus. The sequence continues at coordinate 1,060,388 of NC_140925.1, forward strand.
AAAAAATAAACCGGGAAGAGGAGCTTCAAGAAGCTTCCACTACAAAACAAGCTTGAAATATCGACTTATTTAAATTTAAAGCTGCTAATAAAGTTTTATAATGGAGGAGCCAGAGGTCGTGTGTCCTGCTGAGAGCTGCATCTCTATAAAGTTATTTGTGTTCAGCCTGTTGGGAGTTGGGATGGGGGGGAGTGAGCGGTCAGTCATGTGACTTGTCCAGGTGTCCATGTGTGTCCATGTGTGTCCAGCAGGTGCAGGACGGAGGCTACGAGTTGTCCGTCTCTGAGGAGAAGCAGGACGCCGATCCGGTCCACGTCAAGGTAGCTGTCAGTCTGTCGTTGGGTTGGGATTCGATTTTATCACATAGTTTAGTTTAGTTTAGTTTATTAGTTTAATAAGGGACAGTGTGCAATTACATTAATCATTTAAAGGGGGGAAAAAATGAAAAGATGTTTGCACCAGATTTAGCTCCCAGCTCATTTCCATCTGTAGTCCCTACACATAACATAAAAGTAATAAAATACACAGAATACAAGCTACTATACAAAGGTGAGGCATAAACAGACAGACAATGGACAACACTTAGACAACAACATGTATGAGGTAGGAAAAGTGCAAAGTGCTCATAGCGGCAGAACATGAAAGTGGCAACAGTGGCAGATACCAACGATGGTAATTCTCAGTTACAAAAATAAAAAGTTACCAGCTATGGTGATGTGACAGATGTATCTGTGGATATCAGATAAATAACAGAGACAAAAGGTGCTAACGACAAAGAGAAACAGCCTAATGAGTCGGGCAGAAAGCCTGACAGCTCCATCTAGTGTTGGCAACTTTGATGGCTAAGGAGCCATTTCTTTGTGGCAAGATAGAAGCTGCGATAGTTTTTGCTGATCTTCAGGTCATTAGGGAGACTGGATTAACAGTCTCCCAGTTGACATAGTCAAGGTTATACAATAATTATACAATAAAATAAATTATTACACGGCTCTATTGAATGCTGCTCTCTGATTGGTCCAGCGCTGCGTTCTGCGGTCTGTTATTTCTGTATAACGGACCGTCGTCAAGTATAACAGACCGTTGCGAGGGACAGCGCTCTGATCAGCGCAGTACAGAAAAGAGAAACTGCAGGATATTTACCTTGTGTTTCATTTTTACCGTCATTAAACAGCTTCGGACTAATAGTGATGTTAGATAAATGACTTGTAACCTGTTACAAGGAGAGTGGAGGCTCCGTCCACACCGCTGCTGGAAACCAAACCTGCTGATCAGAGCCTCTGACCCGGTGTCACAGCTCTCCTCTCGTCTCGGTCGGACCGCGACTCCGCGACACAAACGCACCCCGTAAACAGTAAAGTTAATCTCTTGTTTATGACAGATACGACTACACACAATACACACATTTTAACACGTGTATGATAATCTATCGATCCACTGATTGATTATCAAAGGTTTCAAATGCACGAACCGGAGGAGGTTCGGCAAAACAGTGGAAGTGACCGGTCTTGCAGATTCGCTAAATTATGCAATTTTAAATCAATGAAAGTCGTATTTTGATCAGAATTATGTTTCAAATTAATTATTTAACTCGTAAACCGTGTAATAAGCGGGATAATGTATAGTTGGTCGGTTGTTATGGAGAAATAAACCCCTTCATGTTGTATGAAACCCCTCCGCTTCGGGATTCCATACAACCTGTCGGGGTTTATTTCTCCATAACAACCTCCGAACTATACATTATCCCTTACATAAAACTAACATTATAAACACAGCAGACATGGAGGGAAGGGGCTCGGATAGGAATGCCAGATGCAAGATGAGACTGTTCCAGTGGACGGACCAGATGCTTTGCTTGGTTGTGTTACTTAGCACACATGCTAATTTTCTTTTTTTGTAATTCAAGTTTTTATTTCTTTTATCTCTGGTGTCTGACAGTAGAACATCTTATGCACATTACATGTAGCCTCAGTGGCAAAGCAAAACAAGAATAAAATAAAATGAAAGTACCATATAAATGATGTAAATGATGTGTAGGGGACATATTGATGCATTTACAACATGTTGGATAGACTCAGGAAAAGGTATTAAAGCTGTAGGATCAGTCAATGTGAACAAGTCCCAGCCTGGTGCCTTGATCTTCTTCCTGTTATTCATCTTGTGGAGCAAAACTTCATATGAAGCTGTTTGAACCATAATGTTTATCCACTCTGTTAGTTCAGTCCCGGCCATGATTACAGAGAACTCTCTACTTGATGTGTTTAGTATTTGTCTTCTGTCTCCTAATAGACGTAACCTGGGAGATAACGCGATGTCACTACGTGCTCATTTTCAACACCAGTCTATAGGCGTCTGTTCTAAAAACACAGAGCATATTATCAACAGTGTAGGAGATAAAACAACAGTAACAGACTGATCTAAAAACACACAGAGCACAAGATCAGAGAGAGGAGATGAAGCAAACAGAAAGATTAGTAACGATGAAGAAAGGAAAGTTAAAACTAAATATTCAGTTCTTGATCACAGACGTTTTAAAACCTGATTAGGAGAGTGGGGAGGAAGTTAATTGAATTGAATTGAATTAACTTTATTAATCCCGCAGAAGGGAAATTTGTTTGTCCCAGCAGCACACAACAATAAAAAGCAAATACATAATATAAAAATAGACAGATAAATACTCAAGGCACACACACAACAATCATTCATTAAAAATATGGTCAGCTAGAATATTTTTAATGAATGATTGTTGTGTGTGAGTGAGTGAAGTGAATCTGGAAATCTTAAATTGGAATGAAACGGTTCTGGATTGTGGAGGCTGATGCTGATGCTGATGCTTTACAGGTTAAAACATTATGAAACTGTTTGTAGAAAATAAATTGTGTTCTTTTTTTTTTTTTTTATTACAGTGAGATCCCCATGAGCTTTTTGCAGGGCAGCAGCTACCAGCAGAGGTCACTGTGCAGCACAGATGTACTGAGTCTTCTCTGTCAGAGCCACTAATTACTGCAACTCAGCACCAAACGATATTAGAGACATTAGGACATTTACTGCTTTTAAATCTAAGATAAAATCATCGTTTATCATGCACCACCAACTGTAAATTAAAACATTAGCTCACTATCTTGCAATATTATTAGTGTTGTATCTTAACTTTGTTTTGTTGTGTCTTACACTGCATTTTATTCTTGCTGCACTGCAAAAACTCAAATATCTTACCAAGAATATTTGTCTTATTTCTAGTCAAAATGTCGTTTCTAGTCAAAACGAATCTCATTCTACCTAAAATAAGACTCATCACATTAAAAAGCAGCTTGTTTTTAGACACTTTTTACTTCATTCAATGATATTTTCACTTGAATTAAGTAGAAAAATCTGATAGTGGAGCAAGTTTTTCTTTCTTATTACAAGCACAAAAAACTTGCTTTCACTGGCAGATTTTTCTACTTATTTCAATTGAAAACTCATTTGAAACAAGTGAAAATGATCTAAAAACAAGTTCATTTTTAGGTGATGAGTTTTATTTTAAGTGGAAAGAGATTAGTTTTGACTAGAAATGAGACATTTTGACAAGAAATAAGACAAATATTCTTGGAAAGATTTTGAGTTTTTGCAGTGTGATATCAGGCCTGATGGTTCTGTCCTTCTGTCCTGGTCCTGGTCCTGGTCCTGGTCCTGGTCCTGGTCCTGGTCCTGGTCCTGGTCCTGGTCCTGGTTCTGGTCCCGGTCCTGGTCCTGGTTCTGGTCCCGGTCCCGGTCCTGGTCCCGGTCCCGGTCCCGGTCCCGGTCCCGGTCCCGGTCCAGACCGACGGCTCAGGTCGTCTGCTGCTGGAGACTCCGGCCGACCTTGAGAACCTGCTGCTGCTGAGGAGGAAGAGACAACAGCGAGCTGCAGGGAGGAGACCAGCTGCCCCGCCCCCTGCTGCCGTCACCGTGGTAACACGTCACACACCACACCACACGTCTGAGCCGTCACTGTAATAATAATAATAATACATTTTATTTATTTACAAATGCTCAAAGACACTTTACACTTTAAAAATCATAAAATAGAGCAAGTCAAATTGTAATTCAAAAGTATCAAACCCATAAACTGTAAAGAGAACGGCCGTAGCACCGTGCCGTCACCCATTGGTTTGGGGGAGTCTGTTTTGTTCCGCTACTACAGGGGTTTGAGCTGCGCCATGTTGGATTCTACTGCCATATTTGGAGCGGTGCGGCGGTTAGCCGGCTGAGAACCTGCCCACTGGCCTCGTAGCAGTGGTCTCCGGACCTGTCACTCAACGGTTCCGCGCCCTGATTGGCCAGAATTTTAACCTTATAACAGTAAAACAGTAGAGTTAAAAAAAAATCCCCCCCCCTCAGAGTGTGTGCGGGGGTAGAAACTATCGGTTGGGACGAAAAAAATAAAATGTACCAGGCTGTAAATATGTTTTTTTAAGCTGTAAAATCAGTGATTTTAACATGGGGCTCGATTGGAGTTGCTCCCTTCTGGAGCCAGCCCCCAGCAACAGCCGAGGGGATTGCAGCTTTTTGAACACGGAAGTGAGCTTCACTTCTCAGACCGACAACTGCCCCCTTGATCAAACCTCACATCTCCTACACTGCTGTGTGTGTGTGTGTGTGTCTCAGCCTTATTATGTAGATGAGGACGACTTCTTTAAGGCCTGTGACCAGGGCCAGCAGCTGGTGATTGACAGGTACCTGTCCACAGGTGGAGACATCGACGCCCGCGATACCGTGAGTCACACACTTGTTGATGCGTGTGTTGGTGTGTGTTAATGTGTGTTAATGTGTGTTAATGTGTTAATGTGTGTGTAGTTTCAGAGGACCGGTCTCCACAGAGCCAGCTCTCACGGTCACACCGAGGTCGTCGGCAAACTGTTGGAGTCTGGAGCCGACGTCCACAGCAAAGACAAGGTAACCAGTTTAATCCAGTTAGAACCAGTTTAATCCAGTCAGAACACCAGTTTAATCCAGTCAGAACCAGTTTAATCCAGTTAGAACCAGTTTAATCCAGTCAGAACCAGTTTAATCCAGTGAAAACACCAGTTTAATCGAGTTAGATCCAGTTTAAACCAGTGAAAACACCAGTTTAATCCAGTCAGAACCAGTTTAATCCAGTGAAAACACCAGTTTAATCGAGTTAGATCCAGTTTAAACCAGTGAAAACACCAGTTTAATCCAGTCAGAACCAGTTTAATCCAGTGAAAACACCAGTTAAATCCAGTCAGAACCAGTTTAATCCACCTAGAACCAGTTTAATCCAGTCAGAACCAGTTTAATCCAGTGAAAACACCAGTTTAATCGAGTTAGATCCAGTTTAAACCAGTGAAAACACCAGTTTAATCCAGTCAGAACCAGTTTAATCCAGTGAAAACACCAGTTTGATCCAGTTAGAACCAGTTTAATCCAGTCAGAACACCAGTTTAATCCAGTCAGAACCGGTCTGATCCAGTCATTTTAATCCACCTAGAACCAGTTTAATACAGTCAGAACACCAGTTTAATCCAGTCAGAACCAGTTAAATCCAGTTAGAACCAGTTTAATCCAGTCAGAACCAGTTTAATCCAGTCAGAACCAGTCTGATCCAGTCAGAACACCAGTTTAATCCAGTTAGAACCAGTTTAATCCAGTGAGAGCCAGTTTAATCCACCTAGAACCAGTTTAATCCAGTCAGAACCACCTAGAACAACATTAATCCAGTTAGAATCAGTTTAATCCAGTTAGAACCAGTTTAATCCAGTTAGAATCAGTTTAATCCAGTTAGAACCAGTTTAATCCAGTCAGAACCACCTAGAACAACATTAATCCAGTTAGAATCAGTTTAATCCAGTTAGAACCAGTTTAATCCGGTTAGAACCAGTTTAATCCAGTCAGAATACCAGTTTAATCCGGTCAGAACCAGTTTAATCCGGTCAGAACCAGTTTAATCCAGTCAGAACCAGTTTAATCAAGTCAGAACCAGTTTAATCCAGTCGGAATACCAGTTTAATCCTGTCAGAACCAGTCTAATCCAGTCAGAACCGGTTTAATCCAGTCAGAACCAGTCTAATCCAGCATGGGTCTTGGCTGTGCTTCTTCCAGCTGTGGTCCACATGTGTCCACTGTGCCTGTAGAGGAGGACATCTGTCCGTCCTCAAGCTGCTGCTGAGCCACGGAGCCGACATCACCGCAACGGACAAGGTACAAAAACACTGCAGCAGTACTACAGCAGTACACAAGTGTACTGTAGTACTGACTCTAGTACTGACTGTGTGTGTGTGTGTGTGTGTGTGTGTGTGTGTGTGTGTGTGTGTGTGTGTGTGTGTGTGTCAGTTGGACAGTACTCCTCTTCATGTCTCTGTGAGGGTCGGACACATCGACTGTGCTGAACATCTGATTCACTGTGGAGCCGACGTCAACACACAGGACAGAGTGAGTCAACACACACACACACACACACACACACACACACACACACACACACACACACACACACACAAGTACACACACACACACACACACACACACACACACACACACACACACACACGCTGTCAGTGCTACAGCAGTACCGTGTGTTGCAGGAAGGAGACACTCCTCTTCATGACGCCGTTCGACTCAACAGCATCAGAATCATCCAGCTGCTGCTACAGCACGGAGCCAACACACACACCAGCAACCAGGTAACACACACACACCAGCAACCAGGTAACACACACACACCAGCAACCAGGTAACACACACACACCAGCAACCAGGTAACACACACACACACACACACACACACAGATACACACACACACACACCAGCAACCAGGTAACACACACACACACACACACACACACACCAGCAACCAGGTAACACACACACACACACACACACACACACACACACCAGCAACCAGGTAACACACACACACACACACACACACACCAGCAACCAGGTAACACACACACACACACACACACACACACACACACACCAGCAACCAGGTAACCAGTGTTGTGCAAGTTACTGAAAAATAGTAAGTAGTTACAGTTACTTCATTTTAAACTCAGTTAGTAACTGAGTTACTTAAACCAAAAAGTAATGTGTTACTGAGAAAGTAACTTTTTCATTACTTTAAAACGTTTTTTTGGTTTTTTTTTTCAATGCTCCCACTAAATAAAGGTTGATTGAATAGGCTTTATGCACAGCTCCACTACTTCCTTTTTTTTATCTGTACATTTTACCATCATCATCATCATGCTGCATGATGTCAGCAGCTACAACAGCATGACCTAACAGAACTGCAAAAAAATCTTGAGGATACGTCTTAACCGAGTTACATTCAAGAACCTGCATGTTTTCAGTGACGGAAAGTAAATTCATTTTTTTCGATCGATCAGCTGTGTTTACCTTTTTATAGAGGTGGATTTGAGTCCGTCTGTCGGACTCATACCGCTGCTGCTCGGGTGGAGTGGCTGCTTGTGTGTGTCGCTGTGACTCGAGCTGTGTCCCAGGGGCTGCAGGCTGCACTGGGACACAGCTGATCGGTCTGGGATGCTGCGTTAGCTGCGTTACCTTTAGCTCGCCGCCCTGTCCTGACCTGAGGCAGCTGACGTGTCGCCGAAACCACCTTGTGTTTCATTCGACCGGACTGTAGTAACGCGCCACTTCACATTCTCAGTAACGGCAACGGCGTGGTAACGATGGGAAAAGTAATTAATTAGATTACTTGTTACTGAAAAATATAACGCAGTTAGTAACGCCGTTATTACCAACACTGCAGGTAACACACACACACACACACACACACACACCAGCAACCAGGTAACACACACACTAGGGGTGGGAGAAAAAATCAATACACATAAATATCACGATATCTTTTCTGACGATTTTTAAATTGATTTTTTTTTTTTTTGAATTTTTTTGAATTCTTTTAAATATTGTGCACTGTGCATTTGTTCGCCTTTTTTACATACAGAGAGTCCAGGTTTTGAAAAGTTCACTTTATAATGGAGTATGTTAATTTATAGGCTCCTACAGTATTTGTGTGCAGATAAATGTTAAAAATGCTAAAGACTAAAAATCATAGAGAGAATCTGCAATATCGGAGAATCGCAATTTAAATCGAATCGCCATCCAAAAAAATCGTAGAAAAATCGAATCGGGAGAAAAGCGTATCGTCCCAGCCCTAACACACACACACACACACACACACACTCACACACACACACACACACACACACACACAGACACACACTAACCCTCTGTGTCTGCCCCTCAGTCTGGACTCTGTCCTCTGTCCTCGGTCCTCCAGTGGCAGAGCGAAGCCAAGACTCTCCTCATGGAGCAGAACCACAGGAAGTGATGTCATCAGCTCTCTATCATCATCATCATTGATTATTGACTGACTGTTTAAATAAAGTTTTGAAAAAAAAAAAAAAAAATTGACTGACTGGCTTTGTTGGTTTTCCTTTGAGTTGCTGGTCTTTTTAAGTGAAGTGAAAGTTGTTGTTTTTTAATTAATAAAGCGTTGATCAGTCTGCATCACCAACATGAATCTCAGCTCAACAGTTCCAAACTGTTTTGTTTTTTACATATTGTCAATATATCGATATGAAATTCTGTAGATTTCAATGTGGCTGCAGCAGAAACGCACAATGTTTTTTTGTTTTTTTCCCTCCATCGCTCTGTTTTGGAGACTGTGGTCATTGGTGTGTTTGGTGTTAAAGCAGTGAGAAGTGAGTGACAGTTTCCTCCACGCGGTTTTCTGTTTTACAGGCTGTGTGAAGAGTTTTGAAAATGTGACAGTCCACACACACACACACACACACACACACACACACACACACGTCTCTGACACTAGAATGACTATCAGCTCTGACCATGACGATGACACAGCCTGTGACCTCTGACCTCTGACCCTGGACACCAGAATGTGCAGAATTCAAAAACTCAAAATCTGACCAAGAATATTTGTCTTATTTCTAGTCAAAATGTCATTTCTAGTCAAAACAAATCTAATTATACTTAAAATAAGACTCATCACATAAAAAGTAGCTTGTTTTTAGACACTTTTTTTTTACTTTTTTCAAGCATCTTTTCACTTTAAATAAGTAGAAAAATCTGATAGTGGAACAAGTTTCTCTTTCTTATTACAAGCACAAAAAACTTGCTTTCACTGGCAGATTTTTCTACTTATTTCAATTGAAAATTAGTTTGAAACAAGTAAAAAATATCTAAAAACAAGTTCATTTTTAGGTGATGAGTCTTATTTTAAGTGGAAAGAGGTTAGTTTTGACTAAAATTGATATTATATAAATATTCTTGGAAAGACTTTGAGTTTTTGCAGTGAGGCCTCGGCTCAGATACACACACACACACACACACACACACACACCCAACACGTCTGAGTTTGACGTCTTCTGAGGACGCGCTAACTGATGAGGGGCTGATCAGAGTACAGATTACACCGTCACCACGGCAACCCAGAAGAGAGTCCCGCCCCCGCGGTGTTTGTCTGATCAGACGAGGACGAGACACCAAACCTGTCCCGTTATAACCAGCAGCTCTGCACACACACACACACACACACACACACACACACACCTAGACACATGTTGATAACACAAGGAATAAACAAGTGAATATTAGTGGATGTTGTCGTCCTTTTTCTGGGTCTGGGTCGACCATGCTCTGAGCTTTGGGACTACAGTTCCCATGATGCTTAGAGGGATTTAAGTGAGTGGCATGTTGCCTCTGAGTCGGTGCACACAGAGTTACACATGGCTCATGTTAGCATGTTAGCATGTAGCCCAAAGTGTGTGTGACTGTGCTGCTCTCATTGGTCCAACTGTGTTGATCAGTGTTGGTTTCTACACGTACGATGCAAAGGTGTGTGTGTGTGTGTGTGTGTGTGCATGTGTGTGACACTGATCGTATCGTTTCAAGTGCAACTGATAAAAAAATTAAATAGAAAAACATTTCCGTTGGAAAGTTAGTTTGAGCAGCAGCTGTTATCAGGTCGGACTCAGTGACAGAAACCACAGAGTTCTGATATCAGTCCCGCCCCCGCAGTGTTTGTCTGATCAGACGAGGACGAGACACCAAACCTGTCCCGTTATAACCAGCTGCTCTGCACACACACACACACACACACACACACACACACACACACACACACACACACACACACACACACACACACACACACACACACACACACACCTAGACACATGTTGATAACACATCACAAGTAATAAACAAGTGAATATTAGTGGATGTTGTCGTCCTTTTTCTGGGTCTGGGTCGACCATGCTCTGAGCTTTGGAACTACAGTTCCCATGATGCTTAGAGGGATTTAAGTGAGTGGCATGTTGCCTCTGAGTCGGTGCACACAGAGTTACACATGGCTCATGGGGGGGTCGGGGATGTATGTGTTTAATATTACAGTTGTTTAAGTGTCACACTTTAACAACAATAGGGCAGGCCAGTTTAACAGCAGGGGAAAGGGGGGGAAGGGGGGTTAGGGGGCGATGCAGGCGGCGGCTGGTGCAGAGAGATGGAGCTCCGGTGGATCTGTGGAAACACAGAGAGAGTGCGAGACACCAAGGCCAAACTACAAAGTGCAACAGATAATAAACTCTGGGTATTTAACTAGATAAAAACAGACTTCAGTCCATTTACATTTGGATTTCTTTGAGTTAAAATCCTCATAAAAGGGTCAGATCTGTGACTCTATATGCAGCAGGTGAATTATATGCGTGCATTGAGTTGAGTTATGTCCTGATGTGTTTCTGTGAAACTGTCATTCAGGAAATAACAAGTCATGCCATGTTAAATAGGATGTACACACCACACATAGATGATTAAGAGATAAAACCTGAGGTTAACAGAGGAGCAGAGGACGAGTCCAGCAGTCAGAGAGGAGACAGAGACGAAGACAGACGTCTACATGGACATGGATCACCTGCTGCTGCTGCTGCTGCTGCTGCTGTGGAGCTCAGGTAGGACTGAGGGACATGAGACAGATTCAAAGTTGGTCAAAGTCATCTGAGAGCTCAAGTCTCCTGGGTTTCCCATTCTGCTGCAGGCTGCTGCTTTGTTTCCTTTTTTCACCCTGAAACTGTAGAAAACTGAAATAATATATTGATATTGATTAAAATATTGCAAAAGAGTGTTTTATGTTTAAAGGTGTACAGAAATGGCCGTTTGTCCTGTTTGTTGCGCCGAGTTGTCACGAGTTGCCACACGAGTTTACCCGAGTAAGGAAAACGAATTTGATTGGTCGTTATCGAGCGGGCGGGATATTCAAAGCTTGGGGCGAGACCGAGCTCGGTGTGTGTGTGTGCGTGTCTCAGACGTTTGAATGACGGATGACGGATCCAATACCAGTGGCTGATGAATCGTGTACAGGCTGACGTATAATCCCTACGCCTGCATTATCCAATGTGAAAAAATAAATACACACTTTCATCCCGGATTTACTCAAAAATAGAATTTTGCACAAAGTTTGGGCTCCATCGTCTGATAGATGAGTTATTACACTAATGTTAAGACACACAGTGGAATCTAATTCAATTTTCTTTTCTGTACAGCTTTAACTTAACACCAGAGACCATGCACATGCACACATCGGGCCCAAAGGGTGCTCGAGCCCCCGCCCTTTTTGCCTCGTATTAAAACGTTTTTTAATGAATAAATAAATTCCTGTTGTGCATGCGAATGTATAAAAATGCCACGGTTATTTACTGTACACATTTCCTTGTAACACCGTGTCACAGTATTGTTTGTGTGCTGAGCCTAAAGCCGCTTCACTGCTGCTGCTCCGCTCTGTCTCTCACTGAGGGGCGGGGCTTAGAGGGAGAGGGGCGGGGCTTAGAGAGAGAGAGGGTGCCAAGCCGCTGCCTCATCGATGAGACGTGACAGAGTTGAATGACTTAACCCTTTGTGAGTTATAGATCCATGAACATAACGTCATTGAGACAGACACTGTTTTCATGCCAGGCGAGTGGAGCATTTTCGTAGATAATGAATTTGATAGTTAGAGCCCATATTCTTTCCCCCTAACCCTGTAAAGCCTGAACCATGAGATAATTGTCAGACAATTAAAATGTTTTGAAATTGTATTTCTTTATTGGACCTTCTGACAAATAATTTAAAAAATGTATAATACCAACAAAAAAAAAAAAATCAGATTTGCATAGAAAATTACTTTATACACCTGCTGTAGCCTATCTATTTTGATTCACACATTTTCAACACGGTTCTAATATAAAATAAGTTATGCAATATTAAGTAGTTTTACACTGCATCAATGCAGTAACTATTCCTATTGAGGTTTCAGTAACAAGTTTTAAGTTTTTCTCACCTTAACTTTTTCAAAATTGGCCAAAAATATCCATAGAAAACACATTTGGGTCCCTGACTGATAGCAGCCATTTTGGATGTCCCAAGTGAAGGTGTATGAATTACTGCACCCTGGTGGATTATCTGATCATTGCATGTATCTGATTGTATACATTAGGTTTTTCAGACCAGACTCATGTGTTTTCATGTATCAAATATGATACAAATGGCGACATAGACCACAAAGAACAGTTTACAGTGTCTAAAAAGAAGTTTATAATAGTTTATGTGTTTCCAACAAATATATGTAAAGTTTCCCGTTTTTATTTTCCTATTTTTTTTTTACTGATCATAGCTTTTTCTACCTTCAGATGACACCACTACAAAATGAATATTCTGAAACCCTAGGTTGTCTTGAAAAGAAGAATGTAAGTGACTTGGTTGTGTATTACAGGGCTGAAAGCATAGTGTTTGAGTAGTAGGCTCTACTGACTGACTAATCTGTGTGTGTTGTGTTTAATATCATTAGATATTGTCAAGTTCTTATACTGCAAATAAAGTATTTGTGTTAAAATTATGGTTGCGTCCTTCGAGCGATCAGATAAAAGGCCCCTCCAAACTAGAGGATGACATTTGTCGGGAATTCCCGCGGGTCACGTGATTCCCGTGGGATTCCCGCGGGATGGGAGTCAAAATTTTATTGATCCCGTGATTGGGACGGGACGGGAATAAAAATCAACGGGAGCGGGCAGGAGCGGGAACGCCATTAATAGATGATGATTTTCAGCCGTGTTAAACAACCAAAAGGTCAGATGCGTCCATGTTTGTAGTCATCTTTCAGTGGCACTTTTCTCTTCTCTCTTCTACTCTTTCACTTAGCAGCCTTGGTGATTTTGGGCGCCGCCTTGATTAAAAGGCAGATGTAGCGTCTTTTGCGAGCATTACTTTCAATATAGACGCGCGTCATGTGCGCTCACAACCCAAAGCGACGCATTCGGTGTTGTTTTTTCGTGCACATCCGACCTGCTTCTCCTCCGGTGTCCGGTCTCGGGTTGTGTCTCCCGGTGTCTAAGCACGGCGACCAAGCATTGATAAATACAGCGTGTCCTCCCGTGTTTCAGCTGGGTCGATACCGCGGGGCTATTTAAAAAAAAAAAAAAAAAAAAGCGCTGGTCGCGGTGGAGCTGAGAACAGCTGAGTTTTCTCTCCTAAAGCTGACATGTGGTCGGGTCACAGCCTCACAGTGCACCCTTAATTAATATTTCTTCAACCTTACAGCTCTCTGTCTGTCCACCAACTGTCCTGACTGTCCCTGAACATCACACAGGGACATGGAGCTGCTTGTGTGACTGGATACTGAGTTTTAATGTTTACATCAGGCTGAGTTCAATAGGGTTTATACTACTGTAATTTAAGTAGTTAAATAATAAGATATAATTCATATCAGAGTTAATATCATATAATATCATAATATATTATATAAACCCTGACAACAATGGAGGGAGGTGGAGGAGATGAAGCCGTTAAGTGTGAGCTACAGAATAAAGTCAGGAATAATGAATAAAAAATAAAAACGGGAGTGGGATGGGAGTGGGAGTAATTTTGAGTGGGAGCGGGATGGGATTGGGAGTCATTCTACAGGAGTGGGACGGGATGGGATTTATTTTTTTACTCTGGCCCGGGATTGGGACGGGATGGGATTTTTTCTCTGGGAGTGGGATGGGACGGGAGTGAAAATCCACTCCCGTGTCATGCTCTAGCTACTCCAAACCAACCTCCCGGGCTGAATTTCAACCCCAGCCCACCCCTGAAAAGTGGTGAAGTGAAACGATAAACAGATCACCTGAGTTGACCTGAACTCTGCCCATAGTTACTGTGAGTCAGAGCAATAAAACAGTCAGAGTAAAAAGCTGAATATTCATCAACAACTACAGAAACGTGAACAAGAGATATTTTACTATGATAACAGATGTAGATGTGCTGCTGCTTCATCATCTCACTGCAGGTAGTAACTAATGCAGTCTAACATATTAGCTATAGAGAGGCATGATCATCTTTACTGTAGAGACTGTCTGAGTGAGTCTCGGGGTACCATAGCCACAAAGCTGGAGCAGGGCAGAGGTTAGTGTGTGGATATCTGATTGTTTTTATTATTATTATTCAAGTGAATGCAATATGCTTCTGCAGCTCGTTAACAGACCACAGTGTGGTTTTACACTCAGCATCATTTAACTCAGGTGAAAGAATAACAACAGTCTGATACAGGTCAGCTGGCGCTGTTGCCGCTGTGTTTTTGAAATTTCCGGGTTTGATTCTCATGTCGGACGTAGCGCTTGCGCTGACGCTCTGCCCAATCAGTGGAAGGCAGTCGGCTGACGTCACGTTATAGTATCGCTTCGGCTCGCTTGAAACCAGGGCCGAGGAGGTACTAAAATAGTACCTGGTACCAGGTACTAGGGCTAGTAGTGCCGCGCCGCGCCGTGCTAGTGGAAAAGCGCCATTAGACTGCTGGTGTCTCGCACTCTCTGTGTGTTTCCACAGATCCACCAGAGCTCCATCTCTCTGTACCAGCCGCCGCCTGCATCACCCCCACCCCCCCACACCCTTCCCCCTGCTGTTAAACCGGCCTGCACTCCCTTCCTATGAACCAGTCTGCCATCCAGTCCTCCCATTAAGCTGGCCTGCTCTCCCTGCTTCCCTTGTCTACCAGAAGCTTCCTCCTTCAGCTGTTGTTAACATTTCCATGTTTCTCACACTCTCTGTTGTAAACAGTTTTCTTGTCTGTAACAACATCTCTGTCCCGTCTGTCCGTCCTGGGTGATGATCCCTCCTCTGTTGCTCACCCTGAGCTTTCTCCTGGTTTTCCCTGTTAAAAGGGTTTTCCATGGAGTTTTTCCTCAGTGGGTGTGAGGGTCTAAGGACAGAGGATGTTGTTATGATGCCATGTGAAGCCCTTTGAGACAAACTGTTTGTAAAAACGGGCTATACAAATAAAACTGCCTTGCCTTGCCTCCTTCCCCAAAAACATGCTCTCCACTAGGCTTGACAAATAAATAGTAAATATTACATTTGAAAAAAATCGTTCCAGAGGGGTTCATGATCTCAATTCTAGAAAAAAAAAAAAAAAAAAAAGCGTGATTCACATTTTTCCCAGAATCGTGCAGCTCTAAAGGGGCGTTCACACCGGACGCGATAGACGCGAATGGAGCGGCAACTCTACATTGAAAATCAATGTAAATGGCGCGATGACACGTGATTCAGGCGGAGGCGGCGCGAATGGAGCGTCTGGAGCGACGCGAATAAAGTTGAAAATATTGAACTTTTCAGGCGGCATCGCGCCGTGACATCCAATCAGCGACGAGTTCAAGCCGACGACGTCACTTCTTTGTACGGTTGTTTACACTCAGAACAACATGAAGGAGAAGCTAATTGTATATGAGCTGTGTGTGGCACCGCTGTCGTCTTCTACACAGAGTGGACAACAAAAAACACACACACACAGTGAACCCAGACACGACGGCGGGTGGTTTTCCGGTGTTTCTGAGACTTGTACAGCGGTAGTACAGTGCAGCAACGGTGGTGATATCAGCCACGATCGACGTGGAAAGAGAGCGGGTTGAGACCGGTTTTCAAATGAACGGGCGGAGCGTCTAGCGCGAATGACGCGAATGATCCAAAATGACCAAGCGGCGCGAATTGACCAATGACCAATCCTGCGCGATTGTATTCGCGTCTATCGCGTCCGGTGTGAACGCCGCTTAAGGCCTACACATGGAAGCCTTCTAAAGATACCACAGGAGAGGGTGACACAGTGAAAGAATAGGAAGTCATATATGGTAAATGGAGCTTTCAAAGCCATCTTAAGGGCGCTTGCTTCTTAGTGACGTCTCTGTCTTCACAGATCTCACTGATGTTTCCTTTCTGGTTTTCTCCTCAGGACTCTGGGCTGAAGGAAGCCACAACTCCACAGGTAAACAGAGAGGATGAGGACACATGAAGGTGGATGGATGAGTGTGGTGTCCAGTGGCGGACTGGCACCAAAAAGAGGCCCTGGCAATTTTGACAGAGAGAGGCCACATTGCCTTCTCAGGTCATGGGAGGGGGGTTGCACAATGGTTTGCACAGATAAAATGTGTGCAACACCTTCTCATCACAATCCACGCCATCTAGGCTACAGTACACAGATCAGCTGTTATTAAAATCCAACTCATCAATAACAGGATCACGATATTAGACCACCACTCACATTACACGACAAACAATGAATCCACACTCTAACCGCTCAACAATAATGTTAACTGTACTCAACAAGCTATTATTATTATTATTACAGATTACAGATATGACAGGCAACCTCCTGTCTGTGTGAGTGTGTGCGCGTGCCTGTGTAAGATAGAGAGGGAGAGAGAGAGAGAAAGTAGGTAAAACCCGCTAGCTGTTAGCTACCGTAGCTCAGGCGTTGGTCTCCGTCAGGTAAAAGCTGCCGTTTATTCCTCAAATGAAGTTTAAAAAGTTGTTGAGCCTCTCCGGTAGTGTTATCCATCACTGCAGTTGTAATACCCGCTAAACTGCTGGACGCAAAAACCGAGGGGGCGTCTGTGTGTTTACAATTCACGAAGGCAACGTAAACGTACGTGCCGCTTAGGTGAGTTACGCAATGAGGCAACGTAGCCTCCCTTGGCGTACAAGTCTGTGGGAACATACTGCGCATGCGCCAGATACACACCATGTGGGCAGAAGAGGCAGAGCAGCTCTGTGCCTTTCTGAAATACAACGAGACGGCGAGTGGCTTCAACGGCCGCTGCCTGGCCGGAGGTAAACTCATTGAGTCCCCTGACCGCACGTCCCTGCTTGAGAGCAGTTAAGAGGCAGGTGTGTGTCTGTGTGTGTGCGCGTGCGTAATTGAATGAGTGAGACAACCTACAGTAGCCTAACCCCCCCTCTCCACCCCTTAGAATAAGTTTTAATGTTGAAACAGGTTAAGAGTTAGTTACTAGTTTTGTGTTAGTCCATGGCATGATTTGCGGCCGCCTATTAACGCAGCCGCTCCGCTTTATTTATTTATTTAGCCTATTTATTCATTTATTTCTTTATTTGCGACCGCGGCCGCCTATGGAGCCGCCTGCGGCTGCATCACCAGGCGGTCGCAGTGGCATTTGCCCACATTGCCCAATGGCCAGTCCGTCCCTGGTGGTGTCTGTGTCTCTGACACTGAAATAATTTCACTGTCCACTGGTCATCGACTGATGGTCCTTCACCTTCCTGGTCACAGATCTCTTTCTGTCTTGACATCAGTTTGAAATCTGCCTTGACAACCGCTGTCATCCTGGTGACTGGCTTTGTGAAGCCACAGAAGAGATCATGTTTCCCAATTAGCTCAGAGAGATGAAGGATCCTCTTGATGTCAGAGGCTGTGACTTAAAGTCTCAACTAATGCAAAATGTATATTATTGGCAACTTTCTTATTGTCATCCCACTCTGCCTCTTGCTGATCAGAATTGTTATCTGCCTAAAATAGTTTTTATATCAATGTCATTCTTCATGCTACCACAAGATGGACACAAAGTATTTAATCTTCACCTGCTCAGGTACAAGTGGAGCTACAGTTTGGATTTGCTTCATTTCTGTTTGAATCAAACTCACTTCTTTTACTCTTCACTCTCTTCTCTGTGTTCAGAGCCTGTCAGGTTGGTGGGAGGAGCCAGTCGCTGTGCAGGTGAACTGCAGGTGAAACGAGGAGAGTGGAGACCAGTGGACAGCCTCAACTGGAACCTGAAGGCAGCATCTGTAGCATGTAGAGATCTGGACTGTGGCTCTGCTGTTTCAACAAGAGGAAGAGAGGAGTCCTCAGAGAGGTCTGTGTGGTGGATCAAGACTGGCTGTGTTCTGTCTGGATCTACCCTGAGGGAGTGTTCATCATCAGATTCCTCTTCCTCCACCGTGGAGATCACCTGTTCAGGTAAATCCATCAGTGACATCATCATATATTATGGTGAGTTGTAACAAAGAACGTAAACGTAATAGAAAACCATGTGACCGTCTAAAATAATGAAAAGAGGAGAACATACCCCCCCCCCCCAGCCTGCCCGATGGAGTCAAACTCACACACTCAGTGCGTCGTCCGACAACAGTTCACAGTCAGTTACTGATTAAACACAACGCTTATGACACACACACTTCACTGCTGTCGACTCCACGCCATTAACTCTCAGCTCCTTCTCAGATCACTGCAACTCGTAAACTTCGGATGTAAACACATGAAGATTTACAAATGCTCACAAAGCACATGAGCTTACTTATTAGGGCCACAGGCAATCGCACCGGGCACTGGTCCCAACAGCTATGAAATAGCTGCAGGGACCGCTGGTGGTTTTGTGAATAGAACAACCATTGTTGTATATATTTATCTTATACGAGTCCTTTGATCCAGAAATGCGAGTGTCAGAAGAGCGACAGGCACAAACAGCGCACCTTTCATAAAAGACGCTCTATCTCCTTTTCTAGAAAAAAAGGAGGGATTTTGGTGAAACCCAGCCATGTTTAGCTTGACTTTTCTCAGGAACGGAGGCAGGTAGAAACAAACGGTTTGTGGCCACTTGAAGCATTAAGTTAAACCTTTCAATTGAGCCACAGTATGTGTTGGTGGCAATAATATAGAATACACTGAAAAATGGTCTAAATTGCCGGTACACTTGACTAAAACTTTGGAAAGGAGCGCGGCACTCAATGAGTTAACATAGAGACCACACTTCATATCATATTAATCCTCTGCTTAAGAGCAATACATAAAACCACCATCTTGTGTGTGACAGTGGTGGGTGACATACCCACCACTGTTGTTAGCTTTTGTTTTGATAAATCTTTTGAGGTGAAGAAATTACCATTATATACTTCTACTTAAAAGCCTTACTTTCATGAGTATGTGTATGCTGATGACTTTAAAGTTGATCTGACAGTAAATAAAGGTCAGGATCAAAGTTTAAATGTTGTGTCTCTCTCTGCAGACTCTGTCAGGCTGGTGAATGGGACCAGTCTGTGTTCAGGCAGACTGGAGGTCAAGTCCAACCAGTCTGACCAGTGGTGGTCCTCAGTGTGTGAAGATGACTTTGACCAGCAGGATGCAGAGGTGGTCTGTAGGGAGCTTGGCTGTGGGGCTCCTTCAGTCCTCCAGGGGGCGCTCTATGGAGCAGTGGAGGCTCCAATGTGGACCAAAGAGTTCCAGTGTGGAGGCAACGAGTCAGCTCTCCTGGACTGTAGAAGCTCAGGCTCAACTAGAACCAGCTGCTCACCTGGCAAAGCTGTTGGACTCACCTGCTCAGGTACAAAGCAAGGCAATTTTATTTGTATAGCCTGTTTTTACAAACAGTTTGTCTCTGTTTACATCACATCTTTTGAAACACAATTCCTGATTTACAGTTCCATTCAAATATCTCAACACGTGTTTTGCTGTTACCCAGTGTTGTTCTTTTGGTTCAGACAGGTATTGTGACAGTTTGCCTACAATCCAACTTAGATCTGGTCTCGTACATATCATGACATAAAGCAAACTGCCAACAACCTCACGATACTTCTTTTGGTCAACAGGTTGACCCTCATTGTCAAACTTCAGTTTGTTTTCACATGGAGTAAATCTAGGTTTACAGTTGATCATTTCAAACCTCTCCAAAATCTTTTGTAATATACCTTTTTTGACTCATTTTTATTTCACCTCCTCTTTGCACAAAATCAATACCCAAGAAATGTTTGAGTTCACCAAGGTCTTTTATTTTAAATTTTGCTCCCAACATTTCTTTTACATTTTTCACAGTTTGATTGTCATTAGCAGCAATGATAAAGTCATCAACCCAGATTAACAATATTACCCTCTCATTCGCAGTCTGTCTACTATCAACACAATGGTCAGCTGGGTTTTGACTGTAACCATTTTCACATAGAAAATCATGAAGCATTTTGTTCCAATTTCGTCCCGACTGCTTCAGACCATACAATGATCTATTAAGTTTACAGACTAGTTTCTCACTTGCCTTTGCCTTAACTTCAAAACCCTCTGGCTGCTCCATGTACACTTCACAATCAATAGGAGCATGCAGGTATGCAGTTTTAACATCCATCTGGTGCAGTTCTAAGCCATGCTGCACTGCAAGCTGCATCAGACTGCGCACAGATGTCATGCTAGCAGTTGGAGAAAAGGTTTCATTATAATCAATCCCTGCAACTTGACTATAACCCTTTGCTACATACCTGGCTTTGTATGTTTTTGTCTCATCCGGATTTTCTTTTACAGTATAAACCCATCTTCCCCCCACTGCATGTTTACCTTCTGGTAAAGTGGTTAGGGTAAATGTCTCATTTTCTTTCAGAGAATCCATTTCATCTTTCATAGCTTTAACCCACAAATGTGATTTTGGTGAGCTCATGGCTTCCTTCAGAGTTCGAGGTGCATCTGACATAACCCGTTAACAATAGTCAACAGTTAACCCTTGACCATCGTCATCATCATCATCATCATCATCATCAACAACAACATCACATTTTATCTTCCATTCATAATCATTATAGTACTTAGGTGGTCTCCTCTCCCTCTTTGGATATCGGGCATTTTTAACACTCTCACCCTCACCTGTAGTGGTGTCTGTGTCACAAATCTCAGCTTTAATTTCCTGTGTGATTGGTTTCACTACATAATTTTTTGGAAAAGTGGTTTCACCCCTCTCCCTATACAGGATGTATATACTCCTATCCTGGTCTGTCTGAGTCTGACACTCATTCACACATTTGCTGATAAACTTTACCAACCTGTTTTTGAGTACTCTCCCTGTTTCTGGGTAGAAGATTAGATATGCAGGACTATTCTTGTCGTAACCAACAAAGATCCCCCTTTCAGATTGTGAGTCAAGCTTCTTTTTGTTATATTTGTATGCATAACATACTGACCCAAAACATTTCATTCTTGACAGATCAGGCACTTTCCCTGTTAGCATGTAGTATGGAGTCTGTCCTGTTCGCTTGTTGTAACATCTATTGCGGACAGCTGCAGCAGTCTGAACTGCATGCGTATGTCCATGTTCTTTTGGCATATTACTCTCAATCAACATACATCTTGCCATTTCAAACAATGTTCTCCAGTTTCTCTCAGCTGTCCCATTTTGATGGGGAGAATAAGGGGCTGAGGTCTCATGTCTAATGGCATTTTTACTGATTAGTGACTGAAACTCCTTTGACGTAAACTCAGTGCCATTATCAGATCTAATACATTTGATTCTCCCATAAGGTGCAACATCAGCAATAAACTTTTCTGTAGCTCTGACTGTGTCACTCTTGGCTTTCAAAAAATACACAAAAATTGCACCTGAATAGTCGTCAGTGAATGCCAAAGAGTACCTGAACCCATATTTTGCTGCTGGTGCTATAGGGCCAGCCAAATCTGTATGTACAAGTGCAAGTGGTACAGTTGCTCTTTTATCTGGTTCTCTGTTCCTGCTCTGAGCAAATTTCCCTTGCACACAGACCTCACATTTCAGGTTCGACTTATCAGATTTACCTTTAATTTTCATCCCTTCTGTGACACTTTCCAACTTCAACACATCATCATAATTACAGTGTCCCAACATTTCGTGCCATGTTTGCAAATCATAGCATCCATGACATCCATCTTCTTCATTACTTTCATCTATAGGCTCAGCAGTGTTTAAATAATACAGCCTATCATACACTTGAATCCCAAATGTCATACCGTCTTTATGGATGAGCTCGTTCTGTCCCTCCTTGAAGATGACAGTCGCTCCTTGGGCGGTCGCTGCCTTGACAGAAAAAATGTCCTGGGGATATGATGGGACATAATGCCCCCCTCAACATCGTGTCCACTGCGCATCCTCTCCTGTCAATCAGACGAACCTTGGCCGCACCCCTCTTCAGTGCGACACCGCTGGTCCTCACACCATCCGCCAACTCCAGGATGTGCTTTTGCGACTTGAAGTTCTCATCAAAGTCCTTGAACTTTGTGATGTCTGTCACGATGTGGGATGTGGCCCCCGTGTCGACCATAAGCCCTCTCTTCTGTGGTCTGCTGACAGGTTCTCCATCCACCTGGTTCACCTTGAATGCAAACGTGTGGTCCTCCTCATCCACCGCCTGCTTGACCTTGTCTCTCCTCCTCCGTCTGCAGTTCACATCTTTGTGCGTGGAGCTCTTGCAAAAACGACACCATTGTCTCTGTCCACTGCACTGGCCCGCAGCAGGACACTCTATTGCTTTATGGCCCTTCTGGCCACAGCTGTAGCAGGTCAGTCTCACGTCCCCGCCAGATCTTCCTCTTACTCTCATGACACTGTCCTCCTCTGTGGACGCAGTCCTGAACTTTTCGGTGCTTTCATAGCTCCGCAACTTTGTCTTGAACTCAGCGAAGGTCAATTTCTCATCACTCTGGGCCACATGAATGGAAAATGGCTTAAACACATCTGGCAAGCCCTTTAATATCATTGCGATCAGCAGATCATCACTTAAAGTCTCTCCCGCATTCCTCAGTGCGGTAATTGCAGTCTCTGCCCGTATGATAACGCTCTCATTGACAGCCTTTTGGAGGGATGTAAGTTCAGTATACAGATTTATAACACGGGGCTTCCCCTTGCCAGCGTAGTGGTCCCTCAGTATCTGGAGCGCTCTCCTACCATCATCAGCCGCATCCCTCATCACAAGAGACAAACTCTTGTCGTCCAACAGCTGGATTAACTCAGCATACGCTTCTTCATTTTTCTCGGCATCTCCTTCTGCACCATCCTCCCCCTCATCTGGCTCATGGAGGATGGTTTTCTTTAGTCCGAGCAAACATAGTTGGCCTAGGAACTTAGTTTCCCATAACTCGTAGTTTTTCTCGTCTCCATCAAAACATAAACGATTCCATCGGCTTCCAATCTCTTTCCTGGGCCCATAACCTGTTGGCGCAGCCATCATAAAGAGCTGGAATACCGGGTACACATATTAAGAGATGACACAACTGAGTTCTTTGTTTGACTGGGGAGAACTGGCACAAAGGCAGGCCATCAGTCATTTATTAAGATTTGCTTCACCTGGTGCACTGGTGTCAGTATGAGGGCACATTCAAGAGCAGTAGCAGACATTTTGCTAGTTTAACAGTCTCAAGGGGCTTCACATAGCATCATAACAACATCCTCTGTCCTTAGACCCTCTCATTGACTGAGGAAAAACTCCATGGAAAACCCTTTTAACAGGGAAAAATCTGAGAAACCTCAGGGTGAGCAACAGAGGAGGGATCCCTCACCCAGGACGGACAGACGTGCAATAGATGTTGTTACAGACAAGAAAACAGTTTATAACTCAGAATGTGGTTAGCATGAAAATGTTAACAACAGCTGAAGATGGAAGCTTCTGGTAGGCAAGGGAGGCAGGGAGAGCAGGCCAGCTTAATGGGAGGACTGGGTGGCAGACTGGTCCATCGGAAGGGAGGGCAGGCCAGTTAAACAGCAGGGGAAAAGGGGGGGTGGGGGGGTGATGCAGGCGGCTGACAAGTGGCGACAGGTGGAGCTACAGTTTGGATTTGCTTCATTTCTGTTTGAATCAAACTCACTTCTTTTACTCTTCACTCTCTTCTCTGTGTTCAGAGCCTGTCAGGTTGGTGGGAGGAGCCAGTCGCTGTGCAGGTCAACTGCAGCTGAAATTAGGAGAGTGGAGACCAGTGGACAGCAGGTACTACGACTGGAACCTGAAGGCAGCATCTGTAGTCTGTAGAGAGCTGGACTGTGGCTCTGTTGTTTCATCAAGAAGAAGAAAGGAGTCCTCAAAGAGGTCTATGTGGTGGATCGACACTAACTGTTTTAAGTTTAGATCTACCCAGAGGGAGTGTTCATCATCATATTCCTCTTCCTCCACCGTGGAGATCACCTGTTCAGGTAAATCCATCAGTGACAGTCAGGTTTAGTGTCTTCCTTCCTTTGTTGTGGAGACAGAAATGTTCAGTAACTTGTTCCTTTAGTATTTAAGTGAGTGAAGGTGAAGGTCTGTTGGTGATACTCTCCATGGCGACCTGCTGAAGCTCCTCCCGTCTGTGCAGGAGGTTTAATCACCACCGTTTCCTCTTGACGATGACCATGCCATTAGCCCATAGCTCCTGTCTGCTAAAACACCAAACACCTCAACTGTGATGGAGTCCCAACTCACACACACTCAGAGCGTCATCTGACAACAATTCACAGTCTGTTACTGATAAAACACAACGCCTACGACACACACAGTCCACTGCTGTCGACTCCACGCCATTAACTCTCAGCTCCTTCTTCTTCCTCACGCTCAGCTCTACCCAGAAGAGTTCAAATCTAAAAGGTCATGAACTCCCGTAACATAACAACATCAGAATTACTTTTTAACTTCTTAAAAGCATTCAAAACCCATTTAAATTATATTCTGAAAGTCACACATTTTAAACAGAAATGATTTGTACATTTTAATATCTTATTTATCTTAAAGTATTATTTGTGTAAATTTAACTTCACCATAACAGCTGCTGCTTTATCTTGAACTTTATTCCCAGGAGATAAAACAATTAAATAAATACAACTGATAGTAATATGTTATCATTACTATTATTATACATTTATTTCCATCTTTCATGTTTATATTCCCTGCAATCTGTATCTTGAAGCAACACAACAAAAAAACATCCATGTCAGACGAGGAGGACTGTGTAGGTCAGCAGGCAGACGAAAGTTTGTGTCCTCAACTGATGATGTTAAAGTTGTTTCTGTGAAGATGTTGAAGACCTGTGAGAAAATCACAGCGATCAGAGACAGTCCTACTATAAATGCATTCAAAAAACAGCTTAAAGAATGGTTACTCAGTCCCTCCAGGAATTCGCGATGTTGCGATCGCAACAATTAACGCAAATTCAGCCAATCCCCGCGAATTTTTGCGATCTTGCAATTTTGTACAATCACCGCAACTTTTCCGCAAATTGGACCAATTGTCGGTGCTTTCCGCGAGTTACACAGCAGAGGGTGCGAGTCTGGACGGAGTGGTTGAAAGTGAGTCCACGGAGGAACAGCGTGGCTGGGCTGACGGCAAGAAACTTGATACAATGTGCACAAAGTGATAAGTAAAGGAACACAAGCTGAGTTGAACGTATTGAGTGTGTGAGTTGTCCTGGTTGACCACCCGAGGCTGTGTCAACCCCGCAGCACTCCGAGGGGGAATCCAGTGAGTGCGCCACTGCAGGGCCGGAGCGGAGCAGCCGGCGGGCCAGGTGCCCCTTCCCCCATCCTAAAGCCCTGGCCCTGGACTTGAGTAGCCACCCTCCCCTTTTTATTCAAAAACTGGACTGTTTTAATAAAACAGTTCTTTTACCACGATTTTTAAACAGACATTTTAATTAAAAGTAAAACAACTTTCAACTCTATATAATTTTCCTGTGCCTTTCTTAACAAGTGGAAAATTGCTGGTATAACATGACATCACATTAATTTGTGACATTTTAAAATTTTCAATTTTCCTTTGATTTTTAATTATTCAGAACAAAACTGCAACTTTTTTTTGCAACTTTCGCTGTCTCCCACAATTTAATCGCAACAAAAGGGCTTAAAACATCGCAACATTCACCGCAATTTTTTCAAAATGTGGCCGCAAATTCAGGCATTTTAGGCCGCAACAATCACAAAAAAAGCCCGCGAAATCCTGGAGGGACTGGTTACTGTCTCACCAAATCTGCACCCATGAATGAAATATTGATTAGCACTTTAATACAGTACTACTGTAGCCCTTATTTTTTCCCGTATCTTATTACCATTACATACTTCTACTTAAAAGCCCTACTTTCATGAGTATTTGTATGCTGATGACTTTAAAGTTGATATGACAGTAAATAAAGGTCAGGATCAAAGTTTAAATGTTGTGTCTCTCTCTGCAGACTCTGTCAGGCTGGTGAATGGGCCCAGTCTGTGTTCAGGCAGACTGGAGGTCAAGTCCAACCAGTCTGACCAGTGGTGGTCCTCAGTGTGTGAAGATGACTTTGACCAGCAGGATGCAGAGGTGGTCTGTAGGGAGCTTGGCTGTGGGGCTCCTTCAGTCCTCCAGGGGGCGCTCTATGGAGCAGTGGAGGCTCCAATGTGGACCAAAGAGTTCCAGTGTGGAGGCAACGAGTCTGCTCTCCTGGACTGTAGAAGCTCAGGCTCAACTAGAACCAGCTGCTCACCTGGCAAAGCTGTTGGACTCACCTGCTCAGACACAGGTGGAGCTAGTTTGGATTTGCTTCATTTCTGTTTCAATCAAACTCACTTCTTTGACTCTTCACTCTCTTCTCTGCGTTCAGAGTCTGTCAGGTTGGTGGGAGGAGCCAGTCGCTGTGCAGGTGAACTGCAGCTGAAACTAAGAGAGTGGAGACCAGTGGACGACTTCTACTGGAACCTGAAGAAAGCATCTGTAGCCTGTAGAGATCTGGACTGTGGCTCTGCTGTTTCAACAAGAAGAAGAAAGGAGTCCTCAGAGAGGTTTGTGTGGTGGATCAACACTGACTGTGTTCAGTCTGGATTTACCCTGAGGGAGTGTTCATCATCACGTTCCTCTTCCTTCACCGTGGAGATCACCTGTTCAGGTAAGTCCATCAGTGAGTACTATTTACATTCATCTACAGTGACAGTCACTCGTCTCCACTGAACTAAAGATGTAGAACAACATTATCATAAATGTGTCCATCCTTTAAGTTTGATGGTGGATGGCAGGTGATGCAGTGATGCTGTCACTGACTGCAGCATCACTGGATTGAACAGACACATGAACTCACCACCAGAAACATCATATTACTTTACTATTGTGCTTTTCATGTCTGACAATAAATCATAATCATCAGTGAACCACGATGCTCTTTGGATCTTTTCTGGCTGTGCGTCTGACACGCTATTCACTCCAAAGGATGAATGGGACATGGGAGCCAGGAGAAACCCATTCTGAGGATTATTTACCACAACAGCCAGATACGTTGGCTGCAGCTTCAACCAACCTGCTGTGGTTCACTGACAAACCCAGCAGCTGCCACAGTCCTCACTCACAGCTCCTTTAATAACAACTACACCGGAAGTTCAGACAGTTTGATGCCTCTTGATTCCCCACAGAAAGGAGCTGTCGTTTACTGACGCTTTATAGATAAAATACAGAATAAATAAGAGCAATCTTGTCTTGTTATCTCTCCAGTGAACATCTGGATCAGAGTCCTTTTAGAAACTGACTGTTAACTTTCAGCCAATCATCTCTCTGTTCACAGACCTGCTGGTCCAGCCAATCATATCTGTGTCCTCCATGTACGGGGTCTCCCAGGCCCAGCAGCAGGGTTATTCAGGTGTGTTGATGGGCTCCAACTTCACCATCAGCTGCTCCATCCAGCCACAGTACCCAGGAGGCTTCTTCCAGCTCACCTTCACCTCCTCCACCACAACGGACAACTACACCCAGCCAGCTGTCAATCACTCCGCCTCCTTCCTGTTTCCTGCTGCAGAGCCCGCCCACCAAGGAAACTACAGCTGTGTTTATCACCTCTACGTTTTCTCTCATAACTTCTCCTCTGAGAGCCGTCGACTGTCCCTCACCGTCTCAGGTGAGTTGAAGCACATTTCACCTGTCTGTGCTCAGGGGCCCATTGTCTCTTCATCCGTCCATGTTGCTGTAGTGAAAAGTCCACGACAGGAGAGGATCCAGTGAAGGTACATGAGCACCATGATGGTGAGAAACTGGGTTTTACATGATGAGTCAGACGTCAGCAGGATGACTCAGCTTCACCAGGATCATGTTTGGTAAACTGCCTGTAAAGACGGTGATTAACACTCACCTGAGACATTTCAACCAGACACAGGCTGGAAGGAGACAAGAAGCTTCAGTTCTTCCTTTCAGACTAACTCTGTCCACCTGTTGTGTCTGTCCAACATCGTCAGAGCACAGAGACGATCAGACGACCTCATTCTCTAAGAACTGACTCAAACATGTTGAGGTTTGTTTAATGAAGCTGTTGTACTCATGTCATGTGATCTAACGTGATGACTGAATGTGTCTCATCAGATCCACCAGATCCAACAGGTCGTATCATCAGACTGGTCGTCCTGCCACTCGGTCTGCTGCTGCTGCTGATCGCTGTCATCTGTCTCAGCCTTAAAGGAGCTGGATGTAAGAAATGTATGGTAAGTAATCATAAAATCACTCAATATGTCGGGAATCATGTTAATTTGAAATACTGATCTAACTGACAACATTAGTACAGCAGGAATATTCACATTTAAAAACACAAATCACTGCACATGAACATGCACTAAGGCTCCTGTAGATGCAGAGTAACAGTGTGTTGAGTTGACGTGAACTCTGCTCGTAGTTACTGTGAGTCAGCAATGAAAGTAAAAACCTAGATATGTTTTCATCTTCATGACTTGGCGCTCTTGTTCCCTGTTTTGTAAGTTTGTTTTATCTACTTCGTATTTCAACGATTTTAATTGTTATCTCTTCACCTGTTCTTACCTGGTCAGGGACTACAGGTGGAAATGAGCAAATGTTGCTATAACCTTTTAAATAAATAAATTCCGATCCTGTCCTATGATAACAGATGTAGATGTTTCTCACTGCAGGTAGTAACTAATGCAGTCTAACATATTAGCTATAGAGAGGCATGTTCATCTTTACTGTAGAGACTGTAGAGACCGTCTGAGTGAATCTCGGGGTACCATAGCCACAAAGCTGGAGCAGGGCAGAGGTTAGTGTGTGGATATCTGGAAACAACACGTTGCAGCAACAGTTTTGGCCACAGTCTTACGTACAGCTCCTTTAAGGTACCAGACTCACCTTTGTTGACCTGAGCTCTGTCTGACATGAAGCTCTCAGCTCCTGTATGTTGAACTGAAGTCTCGTGTCTGTGTGCTGCCACATCTCTCCAGGCCACCAGGGGGCAGAGTCCAGTCCAACAGGAGGCCATAGAGCTGCAGTCTTTCAACCTGGGTGTTTCCACAGCTGACGGAGGGCCAGCTGAAGAAGAAGGAGTCCAGGCTGCTGCAGAGGAGGAACTTGTCTGACATCCAGACTCGTCAGCTGCCACACACCTGTCCATCAGCTCAGACAACGATCCAGCATCGTCCCTCAGATGTTCCCTTTAGAGTTTCACTGAGATCCTGCATCGTCCCTCAGATGTTCCCTTTAGAGTTTCACTGAGATCCAGCATCGTCCCTCAGATGTTCCCTTTAGAGTTTCACTGAGATCCAGCATAGTCCCTCAGATGTTCCCTTTAGAGTTTCACTGAGATCCAGCAGGAGGAAATCCTCTGTGGTTTCATCTCTCCTCTCAGTCTCATGTGATCAACAGGTATATGCAGCACAGAATCTCTTGGTGAAACAACACTGACTTATTGGTTTAGAGACTGAAAGTACAGTGATGATGCTTTCAAAGGCAAAGTTATGAATCATTTTTTCCTTCATCATTTAATCTCAGCCAAAGATGAGTGAAGAGCAAACACCTGGATTTTGGACCATCATCTTCAGGACTGTTGGGACTTTGTGAATCTGAAGCAGAGCAGAGAGGAAATCTGTGTGAACCGTCTGTCACACACAAGTTCACCTGATAGTCTACTTGCCAACAATGAGTACCCGGAAATGTTGAGTACCCCAAAGTTTTATGTTAGAAATATATAGTATGGGTCCCCAGTATTCAGAAACTGCCGGATGCTAACTTATATATATTGGGCAATTAGCATAACAGACATAATTAGCATAAATTAGCATAATTGCCTATATAGGCAATATTTCAACAAAATTGACTTGGCTGATCTGGGCAATATTGGAGTGGTTTTAGGGGTTATTGATGATGCTGAATCCATTTCTGACATTTTCAAAATTCAAAATGGCTGTCTAAACCGGAAGTGACCGGTTTGAAATCCATCAAAATCGGCCCACTAGCGGTTAAAATCTGGTCACTTCTGGTTTTGACAGCCATTTTGAATTTTGAAAATGTCAGAAATGGATTCAGCATCACCAATAACCCCTAAAACCACTCCAATATTGCCCAGATCAGCCAAGTCAATTTTGTTGAAATATTGCCCATATAGGCAATTATGCTAATTTATGCTAATTGTGTCTGTTATGCTAATTGCCCAATATATATAAGTTAGCATCCGGCAGTTTCTGAATACTGGGGACCCATACTATATATTTCTAACATAAAACTTTGGGGTACTCAATATTTCTG
Organism: Trachurus japonicus; assembly: GCF_045865225.1. Classification (NCBI taxonomy): domain Eukaryota; kingdom Metazoa; phylum Chordata; class Actinopteri; order Carangiformes; family Carangidae; genus Trachurus; species Trachurus japonicus. Next base: position 1,090,917 of record NC_140925.1, read on the forward strand.
GGTTCACAATGGGGCCCTATGGGCTGGCAAGTAGACTATGATGATTCCTGACTATATGTAAATAGTTGTATTTAGCCATTACTAACAGCTGCCCAGTTGCTTCATGCTTCTCTATCTAAAAATATACGTATATAAAGATATAAACATACAACACAATAATGAATGTGGAAGTCGACCGCCCACCTCTCCAGTACATTTCCTATGATGCCCTCCATAGTCTCTCCTCTAAAGCTTGTTATTACTCAATAAAGTAATAAGGAGTAGACGGTCGCGCACATCCAGTTCAATAGGTGCTGGCCTCAAAAATGTGGACATGAAAAGCGAAAAAAGGAGACCGCACACAATAAAGTAATAAAACATATCAACTCATGTCTTCATAGTATAAGAATTCTCTCATAATAAAAGTCTGAATTGTAAACAGCAGATCTAATTACAATATATAAATGTATAAATATCCTATTGGATCTTAGTAAATGGGTGATTAATCGTTATTTGATGTATACGAGAGCAGGGAGAGGGGATTGAGGTTTTACACCACTCATTTATGGAGAAAAAACATTTACAATATCATGTTTAATTTTTACCTAAGACGTGAAAACATAACAGCAATATTGTCTTTAATATATGACCACAACAACCATTAAACACTGTCCAGACTGATAAATCATTAATATCTATGATCATTAATATTAGTCAGTTTACTGTATCTGTGTCACGAAGGTAACGACAACTAACGCTCACTAACGCCCGCGCTCGCAAATTTGCTAAATATGACTGATAGCTGTGCACATATTATTTATTAATGAAGCATAAGAAAATATAATAGCTCACCTACCTCTACTGACAACTCTTATCCATCCACACGTTCACAGCGCGAGGTAGAGGTACGGTCGACCGCGCTCACTCAGGAGACAGGAAGTGAAGCTGTACCATTTCATACCATTGGTGCAGCTTGTAAAGAACCATCTTGTCATAGTTTCCCTAAAAACTATGACAAGGTTTCCTTAAAACCACCGTCTCAACAATGGATCTGAAATCCATTTCAATAGATACAGGTCATATATGTGTAAGAGAGTTGATTTGTGCTTGTTAAATTATGGCAAAACAGGTGCAACGCCGCCATCTATTGGCACAGTGGGTGGCGTGGGAACTGAACAGAGGATCTCAATGTGGTGAGATGTACTGCATGGTCTGGGATAATTATTGATTTTTCTGAATGAGGGTTCTCATTGTGATTTACTCTAACTGGGTTGAGCACTTACCGCCATTTGTCGTCCGCAAATTAATGTTGAGAGACTTGTTAACGAAGCTAACCTTCCTAAAATGTTTATTCTCGTTTCATGTGTTGTGACCTTCCCATGATCTGCTGTGTTGTCTGCTGTGTAGCAGGTTTATTGTACATTTTTATAATATTTGTCATGGCGTTTTGATTGCATATTTTGCCTGTGTGATCTGATTTCTTTTTATCTGTTCAGTGAATTGACTGACATTAGTTTATCCATCTCTGAATTTAGTGTAAATGCTGTCAGTTAGCCACATGTAAACTATTATTATAGGCTACTTACCTCATGGTAAATGTTGAATGTGTTCTTAAAAGCAATTTCATGTCCTATAATGGATTATGTGGGCGGGGGTTTATATTTTGTAAAATAACAATATTCACTGTACGATCACACTTGGATTTAATTTTTTGTTTCTATTTTATATGAACAGATTTGGGTGTTTTATTGTTTATTGAGCTACACAGAGAAAAGATGATCTCACTGTGATCGTCCTCAGACTGATGCTAACTTTTCCATTGCCATTGCTGTGTTTTATGCTGTGTTGCAGGTAATATGTTGTGCATTTTTATGTTACTTTTCTTGACATTTTTATTGCATATTTTACCTGGGTGAGATGATTTCTTTTTACCTGTTCATTTAAATGGCTCATATTAATGTAAATGCTGTCAATTAGCCACATGTGAACTATTTTTACACTTACCTTATGGTAAATATGTGTTCTTAAAAGCAATTTCATGTCATGTCATGTAGTGTGTGTGTGGGAGGGGAGGGGCGGGGCGTTACTTATGTCTTGTACAATAACAATATATACGGAGGGAGTGATTTTTGTTACTATTTTATATGAACAGATTAAGGTGTTTTATTGTTTAGTGAGCTACACAGAGAAAAGAGGATCTCACTGTGATCGTCCTGAGACTGATGCTAACTTTTCCATTGCCATTGCTGTGTTTTATGTTGTGTTGCAGGTAATATGTTGTACATTTTTATATTACTTTTCATTACGTTTTTATTACATAGATGATTTCTTTTCCTCTGTTCAGTTAAATGGCTCACATTAGTTTATCTATCTCAGAATTGAATGTAAATGCTGTCAATTAGCCACATGTTATCTATTTTTACACTTACCTCATGGTAAATATGTGTTCTTAAAAGCAATTTAGTCATATCATGGAGTGTGTGTGTGGGAGGGGAGGGGCGGGGGGCGTTACTTAGGAGTGATTTTTGTTACTATTTTATGAACAGAGACTGATGCTAACTTTTCCATTGCCATTGCTGTGTTTTATGTTGTGTAATAAAAATCCCATAATCCACCTGGCTGTGTTCTGTGATCTGTAGAGGCAACAGTAGTGTGGAGCTACATTTCACAGATAGCTGTGATATTATATGGAAATAAAAGTATAACATTTGAAAGTATTTACAATTTGGTGTATTTTGGTCCCCAAATATCACATTAAAAGACATTTAGAATAATTCACACTGCAGCCAAACTGTCAAAATAGGTCAAATATGACCTGACCAGTAGTAAATAATATTGTATAATATTAATAGCTTTGACAAACATGTAATGGTAGCCTATTAAAAACTAGCTGACGTTAGCTAGTTCTACTGTAGCCTCCTGCTCCTTTGACTCCATTTTTCATGTGAAACCAGGAATCACACACTGCTCATCACTGTTGTCTACGACACTGACAGTTTCACTAGTTGATGAGTTGCTGTACAGACCTGTGTCTCTTACCTTGTGGTGTTTTCTATAACTTCTCCTCCTGCTCCTCCTCCTCCTGGGCCTCACACTGGTGTGAAGTGTGACAGATGTGCTTTGGCTCTTCCAGATGTGCAGCAGCTGTGTCTGGACTGGTCAGCGCTGTGTGTCACCAGCTCTAAAAATAATCACATTTTGCAATGTTTTTAGTAATATAACGTTGTATAAATGAGGCTGTGAATGATATATCAACAATCCCCTCTGTAAAAACCTTCAGAATATAGAAAGGGATCAAAGTGGAAGGTTTGGTGTCTGTAAGTGCTGCTGAAGTGGAGATTTCTAGCTCAGAGTCTAAGGAAAAACTCTATCTGAGAAAACGACCTTTAAAGATTTGTATTGTAAAATTCCATAGATTGTTATTGTCAGTGGTACTTTTATGATTTGTTGCTGATGCAAAGGAAATTACGATTTTTTGTCACACAGGAGTTTGAACTTTTGGTGAATTTAGGAGAAATCTACAGATGAAAGAGGCCAAAATAAAGTAAAATAACCACCTTAATGTGGATCTTCTACCATTTCTCTCCACGTTTCTAAAAGAAGACACACCAAGAGGCAAAATAGCTCAAAATCCCCAAATTGACCAGTGCATGAAAAAACAATGTTTTGCCTGTTAGTGTCTGGCTTTAAGCAGTTAATGGTATTTTAGAAATCCCAGTTCTTCCTACAGGAGTGGTGGTCCCTTATAACACCAACAGATTTCTACATGGTGGATGTTCTGTCTCATATAAATCTGACGTCTGAAAACAATATTCATCGTGTAATTTATCTAAGTTGTAGATGTAGCTAGCTAGCTTACCTCCCGGCCGCTGTTTCTTTGTGTGTCAACAGTTCTTCCCGCCATTACTGATGCGTCCAAAACGTCCCAAAGCGCAGCCCCGGCGTTGCCTGGCAACCATGACCGCACGTCACTGGTTTAAAAAAAAGAAGAAGAAAAAAACTAGTAGTATTTTTGACCCGGAACAGCCAGAAACCACCACCACTACCTGAAACTAGATCACTGCAAAAGAGAGTAAGGACAGCATTGGTCCAATGGCAGCGCCTCCTGGTGGAGGAATATGGGTTTTGCAAACGTTTCCCAAGAACTGACATCTCTGCATTGTTGGTGAATGAGCAAGTGTGGTGTTTTCAATAATTTAAGGACATTTATAGATCACCCACGTTAATAGCATCATTGAGGATCCTTTACAGATCTTTTTTTGTTTGTTTGTTTGTGATCAAATGTTTATTTAACAAGAATACAAGTTACAACCAAGAAACATGACTCATTAATTGACAATAGAGACAGTACAAAATTCCTTTACAGATAAATATTAACACATAGGCAACAAAAAAAAAAAGTCTACATTAAAGCAGAAGTAAGCTGAATGTTTGTGTTAATATAAGTTGTATCTTCCAACAGCAATCACTTCAGTGTTTGGTCTGAAACATGGGTCTGTCAGTCACTCTGCTCTGCTGTAAGATACTGAACTGTGCAGCAGGGGGCGCTGTGCTGTGTGTGCATTTGGGGACTGATGCTCCAGCTCGTGTTTCTCAGTTCTTCTTCCTATTTCTCAGTATTAGCTACTCTGTTTTTTTTTTATTATTTCCTGTTTACTGTGGGTGAAGCTTCTTTACTGTCGTGACCTCTTCCCCTCAGTTCATCCTCTCTTTTTTCTTTTTCTACTTCATGGTAAATGTGTTCACTCATATCTATGTGTGCTGCACTTTGCTTTGTCCTTGTGGTGGAATGAAGAGGTTATGTGAAAATAATGAGAATTTACCTTAAGGGACAATAAAAGTCTAAAGTCTTATTTTATGTTGTTTACTTTTTCATTGAACAAAGACAATGTACAGAACACAAACCGTGACTTAAATTACATGGGTAAAACAGGCAAATATATCATATACTGTATATATTTCAGGCATTTTTGAATGACAAAGGACAAGGACACATAAATAGTACTAACAGACTCTCTCTCTGACACTAGGCGAGGCAAAGCAGCTTTATTTATACAGCAGATTTCTTACCAAGGGGCAGCTCAGTGTGCTTTATATAAAAACAAAACATTTAACAGTAAGAGTTGGGAACGAAAGGGGGAGAAAAAAAACAAGCAAACATAAAAACACACAATATAAAATTTTTAAATTAAACCCAAAATAGTAAAAAAGACAAACTAGTTACACTAGTTTATGTGTTACAACTGACCCATGTTACAGCCATCGGTCTCCCCTAATAAACGAATAGATATTAGTGGATGTTGTCGTCCTTTTTCTTCTCTCTGGGTCGACCATGCTCTGAGCTTTGGGACTACAGTTCCCATGATGCTTAGAGAGATTTAAGTGAGTGGCATGTTGCCTCTGAGTCAGTGTGTTAGCCACAGTGAACCTGGATTATAAAACCCTGCACACAGAGTTACACATGCCCCCCCCCCCACCCCCCCGTGAAAGCAGTTGAAACTGATCTTATCGTTTAAGGGGCCACAATATTGCAACATCAACTAATAAGAAGGAAAAAACATTTCCGTGGAAAGTCCTTTCAGCAGCAGGTGTTATCAGGTCGGTCTCAGTGACAGAAACCACAGAGATCTGACGTCAGTCGCTCAGCAACAGGCAGCAGCTCAACCTCTGAGAGGAGGGGGGGGGGGGGGGGGCATGTATGTGTTTTATTACTGTTGTTTCAATGTCACTACTATTCATGTAGAGTTAAAATAAAAGTATTTGAGGATCAAACCTGAGGTCAGGGCTGGTGTTTAACCAACATGGACCCTTAGCGTCTGGGCATCGTAACAACACACACCTGCTGTTTTAGTCGATCGGGTGAAAGTGGTTTCTCCACCTGCAGAGACCAGCGATCAGCCCCAGACTTTGGCTCAGCAACAGGTAGATCCATGTGTCCCTGTGGTCCACCAGGACCATGTCTTCTTCTTGGCTGATTTGTCCGACCAGAGAAGGGACAAAGAAACTCCAACAGCACCTCTCCCAGCAGCAGGTTGTGTGGCAGTCTCTCTGGGGTTTTAAGTAGATGAAAACAGACTTCAGTCCATTTACATCTGGATTTCTTTGAGTTAAAATCCTCATACAAAGGTCAGATCTGTGACTCTATGCAGCAGGTGAACTATATATACATTGAGTTGAGATGGTGTCATGATAAAGCAGCAGATGTGTTTCTGTGAAACTGTCATTCAGGAAATAACAAGTCATGCCATGTTAAATAGGATGTACACAGCACACGTAGATGAAGAGATAAAACCTGAGGTTAACAGAGGAGCAGAGGACGAGTCCAGCAGTGAGAGAGGAGACAGAGATGAAGACAGACGTCTACATGGACATGGATCACCTGCTGCTGCTGCTGCTGTGGAGCTCAGGTAGGACTGAGGGACATGGATGGAGGAATTACTGTTACTTTATTATTTGCAAATGCTTATCTTAAAGTCTGTGTGTGTGTAATTAGATTTGAAAATGTGTCAAACAATCTGTAAATGTGTACTGACATTTGTGAGTGTGTGTACATGAATCTGCAAAAGTGTATTCAGAATGTCTGTGTGTGTGTGTGTGTGTGTGTGTGTGTGTGTGTGTGTGTGTGTGTGTGTAAAAGTGAATGTTTTAGCAGTAACGTAGTTGTCAGAGATATTATTGCTGAGGTTTGTTAGAGTTAGGGTAGGTACGAAGGAGTATTAGGGTCAGCCAAAAAAAAAAAAAAAAATCCGGCGCAAGAAAAAAAAAAAAGCCAGGCAAAAAAAAACAAACAAACTGCAGGCTTGACCACGTACCACAACAAAGCGACAAGCGACTGACTGCTCCATGACAGCAGCAGAGTGACAGACAGGCTCTTGTAGTAGTATTAAATACTACAAATACTACAGGAGAGGAGGAGGAGATAGGCCTATATCCTGTATAGTATTTGTATTAGTAAATACTACAGGAGGAGGCAGAGACCTGGATCGCGGTGGTCTAGTCACGGAGGTGTCTCCAGTCACGTTTAGTCACGTTAGCTCATATAACGTCTCTATGTAACTTATAAATGATTGTGTGTGTGTGTGTTTGTTTTTTTGGGGGGGGTGCAGCCATACTGTAGATATGGGGGACAGCAATAAAGAACATGCATTGCTGATTGCTGTACGTTAGCAGCAGGGGTTGGACACGGAAGTGATTCGTGTGCCGATTCTGAAGTCGGCCTACTGTACCACTTCAGTTTTCTTGTTTTCATTGTCATACTCCGACATTGAGTCAAAGTTAATCAGCTTTATTGTTCACTTTTATGGCGCTGCAGAGTTTGGCAGCCTGTCTGTCACTCTGCTGCTGTCATTGAGCCGACAGTCGCTTGTCGCTTTGTTGTGGTACGTGGTCAAGCCTCTGCAGTTTTTTTTTTTTTCTTGTGCCGTTTTTTTTTTTTTTGCTTACTTTTTTTCCCTTGCACTGGATTTTTTTTTTTTTTTTTGGCTGGCCCTAATACTCCTTCGTAGGGTAGGTGCTAATACACAGAGCATCAAACAGTGAGCTGAATGTCTGGGCAGGTAACGTTACTGTTTACATGAAGCAGCGTGGAGCTGATGGTACTCAGCTGTCAGGCTGAACAAATGATGTGTTGGGGATAGGGCCGGGACTCGATTAAAAAAATTAATCGAATTAATTAGAGGCTTTGTAATTAATTAATCGCAATTAATCGCATTTTAATCGCATACAAATATTTGACCTGAGAACAGTGAGAAGCGTTTTTTCACATGGATTTTAGTATACCATTGAATGACTGAATACATAAGCTTAAGCATTCAAGGTGGTACTAAACCAAGACCAACAGACTAGGGATGCAAATTATATCAATATGTATCAAATATCGATTAATTCATTAATCGATATTTGATACATACAGATTAAATGGTCTTTCCACTACACTATGATGATTACTGTAGTATTTAACTAGGCTACTTAAATCACAGTAGCATAAACTGATTTGTTGAACTCAGCCTGATGTAAACATTAATAAAACTCAGTAACCAATCACACAGCAGCTCCATGTTGTCCCTGTGTGATGTTCAGGGACAGGTCAGGACAGTCTGAAGACAGAGCTCTGAGGGTGAAGTCCTGTCATAATGAGATGAGCTGCACCTGTGACAGTGACAGGTCATAGATATAGCGCTGCAGCTGAGCAGTTAGCGCTATATAGCTCATTTAGCGTGCGCCCGTGTCTGTGTATCTGTGTGCAGGCAGAGATCAGAGATGGTGTTTTAAATAACCATGCTAGCGTTTCACCAGCTCTCATCTCTGCCAGTCAGCCTCTCAAACTGCCGCCTCTCTCGCGTGCGGGCGCACCGCACGTAGACACACGTGAGAAAAAAAATAAAAAAATAAAAAATATATATATATATATATATATATTTTTTTTTTTTTGAATAAGTGCGATTAAATGCGTTAATGTTTTTAACGCGTTAATTTTTGTGTAATTAATTAATCGTAATTAATGCGTTTAAGTCCCGGCCCTAGTTGGGGATTCATTTAATTGTTCCTGACCTGTATGATGGTGCGACTGTTTCTGCTTCTTAGTGACGTCGCTGTCTTCACAGATCTCACTGATGTTTCCTTTCTGGTTTTCTCCTCAGGACTCTGGGCTGAAGGAAGCCACAGCTCCACAGGTAAACAGAGAGGATGAGGACACATGAAGGTGCTGGTGGATGGATGAGTGTCTATGTCTCAACACTGAAATAATTTCACTGTCCCCATTGGTCATCAGCTGATGGTCCTTCACCTTCCTGGTCACAGATCCTCTGGTTTACATTTAAAATGAGTTTACAGAGTGAAAAAGTAAAAAAGTAGAATTATTGCAATGAGGATAGTTTACAAGGTTACTGAAGGTCTTGTTATAGAGTGAATTTGAGAGTAGGAAGAGGAACAACCACTAATGAAGCTCCATTTACTTTATTAACATCTCCCGCAGATTGAAGGGTTTGTTCCATCAGTACAACAAGGTTTTATTCTCATGTTTTTATATCAGTGTCATTCTTCATGCTACCACAAGATGGAGCCAAAGTAATTAATCTTTACCTGCTCAGGTACAAGTGAAGCTACAGTTTGGATTTGCTTCATTCCTGTTTTAATCAAACTCACTTATTTTACTCTTCACTCTCTTCTCTGTGTTCAGAGTCTGTCAGGTTGGTGGGAGGAGCCAGTCGCTGTGCAGGTGAACTGCAGCTGAAACAAGGGGAGTGGAGACCAGTGGACAGCGACTACTTCAACTGGAACCTGGAGGCAGCATCTGTAGCCTGTAGAGATCTGGACTGTGGCTCTGTTGTTTCAACAAGAGGAAGAGAGGAGTCCTCAGAGAGGTCTGTGTGGGGGATCCACACTATTTGTGTTCTGTCTGGATCTACCCTGAGGGAGTGTATATCATCATTATATTCCTCTTCCTCCACCGTGGAGATCACCTGTTCAGGTAAGTCTATCAGTGACATCATCAGTGACAGTCAGGTTTAGTGTCTTCCTTCCTTTGTTGTGGAGGCAGAAATGTTCAGTAACATGTTATTTTTGTATTTAAGTCAGTGAAGGTCTGAAAACAAGACATTTAATATCTCAACATGTTACATCACGTAACATCTCACACACACACACACACACACACACACTCACACACACACACACACACACACACACACACACACACACACAGAGACCATGGTCTTCCTGCATGTACAGGTGTAGGCAGCTCCCTGATCACATGTATGTTAAATAATGAAGAAAGCTCTATGTCCTATAGGAAGCCTTCACTGTAGTGAGTCATCTTACTCTCTCACTGTCGTTCCTCCATCATTATTTTCTTTAACATCAAGAGTTTTAACACTTCAGTCTCTTTGAGCTCATCGTCTCTGACAGATCTCATTCTTTAGAGTTTGACAGATTTCTCTCTGGTTTATTTCTGCTGTAAAGACGTCAGAGACTCCTCATGAATTTATTTCATCTGTGGCGGCAAATCACATCACATGACTCTTTAGATACTCCTGTCGATTAAAGGAGCATTAACGCAAATCCAAATTCTTAATTCGGCCACTAGATGGAGCCAGTGGCGGAGCATATCAGATATAAACAAGTGGGCGTCTCTCCTCCATACATATCACATAAATAATATCACAACACTACACTTTTGGCTATTTTCTTTGTAAATTTAGTTATGGCTCCCCCCGACCTATCTTTTACATATTTCAGCTTATTTTATGCTATTACTGCTGTATTTGCGTTAATGCTCCTTTAAAGTGGACTAACAAGGTTGCTTGACTGATGATGTTAAAGGGCATTTCCAGTCGTAATCAATGTTTACCTCAGATATCAGGTCTCCTATGATCAGTTCATTTCATACCATCCATGCTCCCAACTGCAGCGTGTGGACGTTTATATTCGTTTCTGTTCAAGGATCATTTTTTCAGTGTTCATTAATGGGCTCTGGACTGATTTTAAAATTGTTCTGTGGTCACAAGTAACGTCATTTTGACCATCATTTCAATTAAAAAATTTGCTTTACAATTAAATTTAATCAAAATTCGAACTTACCGCAGCTTCCGCATTGTTCCTTTCTGGGTCAGAGGACAAACACCTCAGAGTCCCTCTACTGTTGTGTTCTCTGACCCAGAAAGGAACAATGCAGAAGCCACGGCAAGTCTGAATTTTAATTTAATTTAATTGTTAAACAAAAAAGACGTTACTTGCGACCACAGAACAAGTTTAAAATTACTCCGGAGTCCATTAATGAACATTGAAAAAATGATAGAATATAAACGTCCACACGCTGCAGTTGGGAGCATGGATGGTATAAAATGAACTGATCATAGGTGACCTGATATCTGAGATAGACATTGATTACGACTGGATATGCCCTTTAAAGTTGTTTCTGTGAAAATTTTGAATGTCCTGACTGAAATAAACACATTTTCATTCATTCATTCATTCATTCATTCATTCATGTTGAAGTCAAGACCGTTGGTTGACTCGAGTCTTTGACTCAAGAGCTGGACTGTGAGTTTCTTTAATGGTTGTGTTGGGGACAGAGGAGGAACTCATTTCTGGACACATGCTGATGACTTTAAAGTTGATATGACAGTAAATAAAGGTCAGGATCAAGGGGGCAGTTGTCGGTCTGAGGAGTGAAGCTCACTTCCGCGTTCAAAAAACTGCAATCCCCTTGGATTCCTCTGGGGGCTGGTGTCAGAAGGGAGCATTCCCCATAGAGCCCCATGTTAAAATCGCCGACTTTACATCCTCAGTAAACATGTTAAAAGCCTGGTGTCAGAACGTTTTTTCGTCTCAATCGATAGTTTCTACCCCCGCACACACTCTGAGGGGGGTGAATTTTTTTTTAACTCTACCGTTTTACTGTTATTAGGTTAAAACTCTGACCAATTAGGGCGCGGAAACGTTGAGTGACAGGTCCGAGCAGCTCCGTGGACAGCTGCTTCGAGGCCAGTGGGCGGGTTCTCGGCCGGCCAATCCAACATGGCGCTGTTCAGGCCGCCATATTTGAGTCACAAAAACGACTCCCCAAAACCAATGGGTGACGTCACGGACGCTACGTCCATTCTTTTTACAGTCTATGGTCAGGATCAAAGTTTAAATGTTGTGTCTCTCTCTGCAGACTCTGTCAGGCTGGTGAATGGGACCAGTCTGTGTTCAGGCAGACTGGAGGTCAAGTCCAACCAGTCTGACCAGTGGTGGTCCTCAGTGTGTGAAGATGACTTTGACCAGCAGGATGCAGAGGTGGTCTGTAGGGAGCTTGGCTGTGGGGCTCCTTCAGTCCTCCAGGGGGCGCTCTATGGAGCAGTGGAGGCTCCAATGTGGACCAAAGAGTTCCAGTGTGGAGGCAACGAGTCAGCTCTCCTGGACTGTAGAAGCTCAGGCTCAACTAGAACCAGCTGCTCACCTGGCAAAGCTGTTGGACTCACCTGCTCAGACACAGGTGGAGCTACAGTTTGGATTTGCTTCATTTTTGTTTGAATCAAACTCACTTCTTTTACTCTTCACTCTCTTCTCTGTGTTCAGAGTCTGTCAGGTTGGTGGGAGGAGCCAGTCGCTGTGCAGGTGAACTGCAGCTGAAACTAGGAGAGTGGAGACCAGTGGATGACAGCTACTACGACTGGAACCTGAAGGCAGCATCTGTAGCCTGTAGATATCTGGGCTGTGGCTCTGCTGTTTCAACAACAAGAAGAGAGGAGTCCTCAGAGAAGTCTGTGTGGTGGATCAACACTGACTGTGTTCAGTCTGGATCTACCCTGGAGGACTGTTCATTATCAATTTCCTCTTCCTCCACCGTGGAGATCACCTGTTCAGGTAAGTCCATCAGTGACATCATCAGTGACAATCAGGTTTAGTGTCTTACTTCTTTTGTTGCAGTGTCGGAAATGTTCAGTAACATGTTATTTTTGTATTTAAGTGAGCGAAGGTCTGAAAACAAGACATTTAATATCTCAACATGTTACATCATGTAACATCTCTCACTCACTCTCTCACACTCACACACACACACACACACAGACCATGGTCTTCCTGCATGTACAGGTGTAGGCAGCTCCCTGATCACATGTATGTTAAATAATGAAGAAAGCTCTATGTCCTATAGGAAGCCTTCACTGTAGTGAGTCATCTTACTCTCTCACTGTCGTTCCTCCATCATTATTTTCTTTAACATCAACAGTTTTAACACTTCAGTCTCTTTGAGCGCATCGTCTCTGACAGATCTCATTCTTTAGAGTTTGACAGATTTCTCTCTGGTTTATTTCTGCTGTAAAGACGTCAGAGACTCCTCATGAATTTATTTCATCTGTGGCAGCAAATCACATCACATGACTCTTTAGATACTCCTGTCGATTAAAGGAGCATTAACGCAAATTCAAATTCTTAATTCGGCCACTAGATGGAGCCAGTGGCGGAGCATATCAGATATAAACAAGTGGGCGTCTCTCCTCCATACATGTTATGCTTTATGGTATTTAGAGATCAGCTGTCAGAGAGAGAGCAGCCTCGTTTGGTGATGAGAAGAACAAGTTCTCTAGTGTAGGACATGAGGAGAAAAAACATGCAGGTTTTCTGTAACAAGATGGCGCACCCCCGTAGTAACTCCGTTAAAATCATTTTGTTTTAACGCCAGGGTTTCTGCCTTAACAACAAAAGGGCTGCTGCCTAAACAAACGTCTTCAAAAAAAAGAAAAAGAAAAAAAAATCTATATACTAGCGATATTCACCACAAATTGATTCCCCCTGTCATGTGTATGTCATTCTCTGGGCTGTAAGAGCAAAACACAGTAATTACACCAATTATATATATAAAAGTTGATTATATGCTTCATTATTAAACTGTCACGAGCTTATCATATGTCTAAGGCAAATGTCAATATCCCAAACATTATAGCAATATATGATTTTGGGGTAAATATCACAACACTACACTGTTGGCTATTTTCTTTGTAAATTTAGTTATGGCTCCCCCCGACCTATCTTTTGCATATTTCAGCTTATTTTATGCTATTACTGCTGTATTTGCGTTAATGCTCCTTTAACTCTTTCGCGACCACACAAATTTCTCATCACATCCGCTCAGGACCACATGTTTTTGGCTATTTTTTACCTTTTTTCTCACGTCGAACCTAGAAACAAACGGTCTTCGCGTGGTTGAAGAGTGACTTTCCAACGTGCTCCTTGAAAAAACGGCGAGTTTTTCCGCCGTTTCGTTCGTGAGTACGAAGGAGAAGAAGAGAGCTGGGTTTCTCCAAAAACGGAGCTCCCGCCCCAGTTTCAGAGAAAAAAGCACTTTTGTGTCAAGTGGCAATCGGCTCATTTTACTGGTACTCTGCGGTGTGGCGTCTCCCAAATCATTTCTACGGCTAAATAAATATTTTCAGAGGCAAATCTGGGGGGTGTGGCAGCGTGGAGAGCAGTGGTGCAGCGGTGTGGGTCTCTGGCTGCAGCGGAGCAGCTCCGTGACACTGCTGTGTGACTGGCCGGCGATGAGTGCTCTGGGGCGGCCGGTCACAGCCCCCGCTGCACAGCCCCGCTCCGCTGCACCGTGAAAACAGCAGAGATAACGGGCTTTCAGATCCGAGTCTCCAAACCAGGGGCCTCATTTATCATTGTGGATACACGTTTTTTTACACGCTCTTTCCCCCGTTTTGTGCGTACGCACTTTTCTCCGCCTAATACGGGATCTATCAAACCAAAACCTGTCGGGAGAAAGTGCCGAAATTTACGACCAGTCTGACCATGGCGTACCATGATTTACACGCCTTTTGAAGACTAGGAGGAATTGGCGCCGCCACTGCAGAGTCAGAGAACTGCAGTCCCCCCCCCCCACACACACACACACCACCACCACCACCACCGCACACGTGTTGACTTCGGCACTTTACATGAAAAGCACAGCGACTCAGATTTTTCCTCTGTGCATTTACACTAGTTTGCTCCTAAATACAGGCTTTATAAAACGAATTTCGTTTTCTTTTGATATCATATTGATATTTTTCCCCTGCATGTAGGCTACACCTCTTCCACAACCAGTCTGTCCAGTCTGGAAAATAATTTCTGCGACGTGCGTGTGTTACGTAGCCAGACTGGACACACACACAGCGCAGCAAGCCCAATAATGTCGGAGCAAATCAAAGCAAATGAGAAAACATGATCGATATTTTTTGTGTGAATAATATTTATTGTATTTAACAAAAATGGGTGCTGCCCAACATCATTTTAGGAAAAGTCACAGACTGGTGGACTTCAATGTTTTTTTTTATAGGCTATAGGTATATATATTAGGGGTGCAACGGTACAGGTAGCCCACGGTACGATACGTACCTCGGTTTTTGGCCACGGTTCTCGGTACGGTTTCGGTATGTGTTTTGTGCAGAGAACTTTTTTTTTCTCCCAAAATAATGTTTAGAATTTATAATATTTATAATATAGCTCTCCCCTCTATCTCTCTCACTCACTCACACGCACACGCACACACACACACACACACACACACACACACACACACACACACCTGAACTGTCTGTGAACAGCCCCTAGCTCCTCCCTCTGCACACTTCTTTAGTCTTTCAGTATGGTGCACACTCTGAAGCCACTTTAAAACAGAGATCGCGCTATATTGCCGTCATGGAAGACCGTCACTATGCAGCAGCCACAGTCTCTCACTGGGAAAGAAGGAGTTAGTCTATTGTGTTTTTTTAAACAGACTTTCACTACTCTCATCCCTGTCAGTCAACTCCTGCTCGACCTCGGTCTCTCTATCGCGCGCGGGCGCGCGGACACGCGACCACACACATGCGGTGTGCATGGACAGAGTCCTGCTGGAACTCTAATAAAAGCTAAATGTGCTAAATCGCGCTAATAACTTATTAAATTCCCCCGCGATTGAGAGTGAGGAGTTGTCGTCACAGCTCAGAGCCCCAATACATCCATGTCAGAGCCCCGCCCCCCTTCTCCGCCATGATGGAAGGATTCCGGTGGCAACAGCCTTACTAGTCTATGGGCAAAACAAAATCGTCTACTCCGTAATTTACTGTTTTACAATGCCGGAAATCACTGCTGTGTTAAAAACTGCTTCAGTGATTTACTTTCTCCTTATTCTTTCTAGTAATTTGTTGATCTGTTGGCGCAAAAAAGAGCTAGAATTTAGTCCGTCTCTGTGCTGTTCTGATGACGTTGCCCCTGGCAACCGATAGCGTCTCCTTCCATCATGGCCGACCATCGTCACGTGACTCCTCACTCTCAATTGCGATCAGCGACCGCTCATGCCGCCGTCTGTTTGTTTTCTTTTTTTTTCCCCCTCTTCTGTGTGTGAGCTGCTCATGGATGTAGGAGCTGCTGCACTTTCAGTTGCAGGGGGGGAGTCACTGTGAGTGTGTGGAGGCTCAACAGTGATTGGACATCGACTCGCGGGGGCGGGCTTTCGCCTTAAACGGCCAGGCACACACATGCACGGCACAGCTGCCTGTAAAGCAGGAAGAGCTGATGGAAGCTGAATCTGAAATACCGCGGTCCAAGAGCGTATTGCACCGTGCAGGCCGTACCGAACGGTTCGGTATTTTACCGAGAACCGTTGCATCCCTAATATATATATAGCTATGCACAAATGAAAATCAAAGTCGTCCAGTGAACGGCAGTTGGGGGTTAGTGGAAAGGGGTGCAAAGTAATACTAACTGGCAGTGGAAACCCTGCTTTAAATTATTATGATATAATCTAAAATAAGGGGCAGAATAAATATGATTCCTCTTCTTTCTGTTCTGTTTCATTTAGATTTGGGAGTTTTTTGTTTTTATTGAAGCCTTTCAATGCAAGATGATGTTTCTGACTGATATTGCCGTGTTACCGTGTATCTCGCTTTCAGAGAAATTCCACTTCTTTCTCCGCTCTCCGTCCGTCTGTTGTCTTCACCGTCTTCCACTGACGTCATTCCACACGTTTCCAGAGTGCACATGGCTACTTAATATGCATGTACTGATTTGCATTGACCATATATGGTTGTGTGGGGCCGTTTAGGGGGCTGGGTATGAGGCTTGTTTTCATCCACGCTTTTCTCAGGTCCGGGGGTGCAGCCGTGTGTACGCGGAGTTTGATAGATCTGAAAAGAGTGTATATTTTTTGGTCGTACGCACATCTTGCCTTTCGGTCGTACTGAAAATTTAAGAGGACTTTTACACCCTCTTTGATAAATGAGGCCCCAGAAACGTTTGTAACAGCACCGGAGAAAGTCGCCAGATTTGTCGCTAGTCGCTTGACAAAAAAAAGTCGTCAAGAGGGTTTGGAAAGTCGCCAGATTCAGCGAGAAAGTCGCAACACTGTAGCCGACAGCCGCACAGCGCTGCACGCCGTCCCCAGAGCAGCATTCAAGGAGACCGATTACTCAAACAAAACCAAGATCACACAGTTTATAAAAAACATTATGTTTTGATTGTAGTTTAAAACAGTTTTACATATCAGAGGACTACCACATTCACACACAGGGTACCTCAGAGTGTCTATTATCATCATCTGTAAAAAAAAAAAAAACGGTTTTGACGAGTTAACTTGTTGATGGTCGTGAACGTTCGGCAGGCTGTGACGAGTAAACTCGGCAATGGTTGCGAAAGAGTTAAAGTGGACTAACAAGGTTGCTTGACTGATGATGTTAAAGGGCATTTCCAGTCGTAATCAATGTTTACCTCAGATACCAGGTCTCCTATGATCAGTTCATTTCATACCATCCATGCTCCCAACTGCAGCGTGTGGACGTTTATTTGTTTTTGTTCAAGGGTCATTTTTTCAATGTTCATTAATGGGCTCTGGACTAATTTTAAAATTGTTCTGTGGTCACAAGTAATGTCATTTTGACCATCATTTGAATTAAAAAATTAGCTTTACAATTAAATTTAATAAAAATTCGGACTTACCGCAGCTTCCGCATTGTTCCTTTCTGGGTCAGAGGACAAACACCTCAGAGTCCCTCTACTGTTGTGTTCTCTGACCCAGAACGGAACAATGCAGAAGCCAAGGCAAGTCTGAATTTTGGTTTAATTTAATTGTAAAACGAAAAGGACGTTACTTGCGCCCACAGAACAAGTTTAAAAGTACTCCGGAGTCCATTATTGAACATTGAAAAAATGATAGAATATAAACGTCCACACGCTGCAGTTTGGAGCATGGATGGTATAAAATGAACTGATCATAGGTGACCTGATATCTGAGATAGACATTGATTACAACTGGAAATGCCCTTTAAAGTTGTTTCTGTGAAAATATTGAATGAGTCTGAATGAGTCTTTGACTCAAGAGCTGGACTGTGAGTTTCTTCAATGGTTGTGTTGAGGACAGAGAAGGAACTCATTTCTGGACACATGCTGATGACTTTAAAGTTGATATGACAGTAAATAAAGGTCAGGATCAAAGTTTAAATGTTGTGTCTCTCTCTGCAGACTCTGTCAGGCTGGTGAATGGGACCAGTCTGTGTTCAGGCAGACTGGAGGTCAAGTCCAACCCGTCTGACCAGTGGTGGTCCTCAGTGTGTGAAGATGACTTTGACCAGCAGGATGCAGAGGTGGTCTGTAGGGAGCTTGGCTGTGGGGCTCCTTCAGTCCTCCAGGGGGCGCTCTATGGAGCAGTGGAGGCTCCAATGTGGACCAAAGAGTTCCAGTGTGGAGGCCATGAGTCAGCTCTCCTGGACTGTAGAAGCTCAGGCTCAACTAGAACCAGCTGCTCACCTGGCAAAGCTGTTGGACTCACCTGCTCAGGTACAAGTGGAGCTACAGTTTGGATTTGCTTCATTTCTGTTTGAATCAAACTCACTTCTTTGACTCTTCACTCTCTTCTCTGTGTTCAGAGTCTGTCAGGTTGGTGGGAGGAGCCAGTCGCTGTGCAGGTGAACTGCAGCTGAAACAAGGAGAGTGGAGACCAGTGGGCAACAGGTACTGGAACCTGAAGGCAGCATCTGTAGTCTGTAGAGAGCTGGACTGTGGCTCTGCTGTTTCAACAACAAGAAGAGAGGAGTCCTCAGAGAGGTCTGTGTGGGAGATCGACACTGACTGTGTTCTGTCTGGATCTACCCTGAGGGAGTGTTCATCACCAGGTTCCTCTTCCTCCACCGTGGAGATCACCTGTTCAGGTAAGTCCATCAGTGACATCATCAGTGACAGTCAGGTTTAGTTTCTTCCTTCCTTTGTTCCAGAGGCAGAAATGTTTAGTAACATGTTATTTTTGTATTTAAGTGAGTGAAGGTCTGAAAACAAGACATTTAATATCTAAACGTGTTACATCATATAACATCTCTCTCTCTCACACACACACACACACACACACACCATGGTCCTCCTGCATGTACAGGTGTAGGCAGCTCCCTGATCACATGTATGTTAAATAATGAAGAAAGCTCTATGTCCTATAGGAAGCCTTCACTGTAGTGAGTCATCTTACTTTCTCACTGTCGTTCCTCCATCATTATTTTCTTTAACATCAACAGTTTAAACACTTCAGTCTCTTTGAGCTCATCGTCTCTGACAGATCTCATTCTTTAGAGTTTGACAGATTTCTCTCTGGTTTATTTCTGCTGTAAAGACGTCAGAGACTCCTCATGAATTTATTTCATCTGTGGCAGAAAATCACATCACATGACTCTTTAGATACTCCTGTCGATTAAAGGAGCATTAACGCAAATCCAAATTCTTAATTCGGCCACTAGATGGAGCCAGTGGCGGGGCATATCAGATATAAACAAGTGGGCGTCTCTCCTCCATACATGTTATGCTTTATGGTATTTAAAAATCAGCTGTCAGAGAGAGAGCAGCCTCGTTTGGTGATGAGAAGAACAAGTTCTCTAGTGTAGGACATGAGGAGAAAAAACATGCAGGTTTTCTGTAACAAGATGGCGCACCCCCCGTAGTAACTCTCTCACACACACACACACACACACACACACACAACGTCTCGAGAGAAGCAGCCTCTCTGTTTTCCAAAACTACGGAGTGGCCCGCATTAATGTGCCGTTAAAATCATTTTGTGTTAACGCCAGGGTTACTGCCTTAACAACAAAAGGGCCGCCGCCTAAACTAATGTCTTCAAAAAAAAAAAAAAAATCTATATACTAGCGATATTCACCACAAATTGATTACCCCCTGTCATGTGTCATTCTCTGGGCTGTAAGAGCAAAACACAGTAATTACACCAATTTATATATATAAAAGTTGATTAGATGCTTCATTATTAAACTGATTGTCACGAGCTTATCATATGTCTAAGGCAAATGTCAATATCCCAAACATTATAGCAATATATGATTTTGGGGTAAATATCACAACACTACACTGTTGGCTATTTTCTTTGTAAATTTAGTTATGGCTCCCCCCGACCTATCTTTTACATTTTTCAGCTTATTTTATGCTATTACTGCTGTATTTGCGTTAATGCTCCTTTAAAGTGGACTAACAAGGTTGCTTGACTGATGATGTTAAAGGGCATTTCCAGTCGTAATCAATGTTTACCTCAGATATCAGGTCTCCTATGCTCAGTTCATTTCATACCATCCATGCTCCCAACTGCAGCGTGTGGACGTTTATTTGTTTTTGTTTAAAGGGACAACGAGGAGTTTTGGAAAAGCGAAGCGTTTTCAAACTACATTTATGAGCCTCCGCGCGCACCGTAAAATTCTTTTGACCGGTGCAAGACGGACTCATGTTTTCATTCATCAATAATTAAAGTCAGAGGTTCAAAGAGGTTCACATACCGCCGTAGTTCCCACCATAAACGGCGATTCAGCTACGTTATTCTCATGACTCGTTGCGAAACTGAAAGTAAAGAAACGCTGGTCGGCTCGACCAGCATCTCCGCCACCACTAATAGTAACAAAATAACGATAGAGACAGAATGATATATTTATCGAAAATGGGCCCATTAACAAGTGTGGGTAGCGGAGATTCATCCACATTAACGTGAGACTTTTTTATAACCGATTAGAAACTCCTCGTTGTCCCTTTAAGGATCATTTTTTCAATGTTCATTAATGGGCTCTGGACTAATTTTAAAATTGTTCTGTGGTCACAAGTAACGTCATTTTGACCATCATTTCAATTAAAAAATTAGCTTTACAATTAAATTTAATCAAAATTCGGACTTACTGCAGCTTCCGCATTGTTCCTTTCCGGGTCAGAGTCCCTCTACCGTTGTGTTCTCTGACCCAGAACGGAACAATGCCGAAGCCACGGCAAGTCTGAATTTTTATTTAATTTAATTGTTAAACAAAAAGGAGGTTACTTGCGACCACAGAACAAGTTTAAAATTACTCCGGAGTCCATTAATGAACATTGAAAAAATGATAGAATATAAACGTCCACGTTAACTGATCATAGGTGACCTGATATCTGAGATAGACATTGATTACAACTGGAAATGCCCTTTAAAGTTGTTTCTGTGAAAATTTTGAACGACCTGACTGAAATAAACACATTTTCATTCATTCATGTTGAAGTCCAGACCGTTGGTTGACTGGACTGTGAGTTTCTTTAATGGTTGTGTTGGGGACAGAGAAGGAACTCATTTCTGGACACATGCTGATGACTTTAAAGTTGATATGACAGTAAATAAAGGTCAGGATCAAAGTTTAAATGTTGTGTCTCTCTCTGCAGACTCTGTCAGGCTGGTGAATGGGACCAGTGTGTGTTCAGGCAGACTGGAGGTCAAGTCCAACCAGTCTGACCAGTGGTGGTCCTCAGTGTGTGAAGATGACTTTGACCAGCAGGATGCAGAGGTGGTCTGTAGGGAGCTTGGCTGTGGGGCTCCTTCAGTCCTCCAGGGGGCGCTCTATGGAGCAGTGGAGGCTCCAATGTGGACCAAAGAGTTCCAGTGTGGAGGCCATGAGTCAGCTCTCCTGGACTGTAGAAGCTCAGGCTCAACTAGAACCAGCTGCTCACCTGGCAAAGCTGTTGGACTCACCTGCTCAGACACAGGTACAGTTTGGATTTGCTTTAGGGATGCACATTTTGAATTTTTTTTCTGACCGATAACCGACACTCGTTAACCGATTATTAACCGTTAACCGATAAGATTAAGATGCTTGCGGCGCACAGCAAAAAAAAAAAAATATCGCTCCAATTCTTTTTCTTCTTTTGGGCCGTTAAATACACACGTGCGCTGCGACAGAGCAGCGCCACATCCACTGTGCTCTGTCTCAGCTGATTGCGGTCATATGGAGGTTACATCGTCCAATGTACAGTAGAACTGTTTTTATACAAAGTGCAGCCAAACACCAGGCTGAAGGAACAGCAGAGCTCCTCTGACAGCTGCTCTGTGGAGCTGCAGGAGAGCTGCAGGTGAACGACTGGACAGCAGCGACGTCCTCGTCCTCTTTTTTTTTTTTTTTTCTCAGCGTCGTAGTTACAGGTGATTCACATCTATGTCCGTGTAGCTACATTTATTGTCTGATCTTCCTTCATGGGGGCTGCTGCACATAATGTCAGTCCTCCTGTGTAACTTTTTGCTGCGAATATGACTGAAGGCAGTGAACTCTGCACGTGTCGACATGCCCCGATGAGTTGACGACATAAGGACCTAATAATAATAAAAAAATAACCGATTCGGTCAAAGTTCTTGTTATCGGTTAACGGTTAAACGGTTAATCATGTGCATCCCTAATTTGCTTCATTTCTGTTTGAATCAAACTCACTTCTTTTACTCTTCACTCTCTTCTCTGTGTTCAGAGTCTGTCAGGTTGGTGGGAGGAGCCAGTCGCTGTGCAGGTGAACTGCAGGTGAAACTAGAAGAGTGGAGACCAGTGTACAGCTACGACTGGAACCTGAAGGCAGCATCTGTAGTCTGTAGAGAGCTGGACTGTGGCTCTGCTGTTTCAACAAGAAGAAGAAAGGAGTCCTCATTGAGGTCTGTGTGGTGGATCAACACTGGCTGTGTTCAGTCTGGAGTTACCCTGAGGGAGTGTTCATCATCATCAGATTCCTCTTCCTTCACCGTAGAGATCACCTGTTCAGGTAAGTCCATCAGTGAGTAATATTTCCATTAATCTACAGTGCCCCCCCCCCCCCCCCTCCCCACACTGCACCCCCCTTGTAAGAGAAGCAACCACATCACACCAGCTACCTGTGAGTTTTAGAATTGATTTTAAGATTTTACTGATCGTTTTTAAAGCTTTAAAGACCCCTTCCTCTGTGTTTTTTGTGCTTTTCACATGTTCCTGTGGCATTTTTCTGATGTTAGAGGACGTATCAGCAGAAAAGGAAGTGCAAAATTGCATGTCTGAGTTTTTCTGCCTTCTAATTGCTGTTAACCAACGGCAGACGCAAACTGGCAGTTTCAGGGAGACTGGGGTTGACAGCGTCACAACCCCAGGGCAGGGCATCGTTAAGTGTAACTTAGTGGTAAGTTATTGTTGACAGCTGGTGTGAACAATAATCACACCAGCCAGTAGAGTGGACTGAAGTTAACTGCCCCATGCTCGAGCTGAACAGTACACATTGCATCTAGTGAACCCTATTGCTAGGCAATCATGTCAACACATTCTACCATAAATTAATTAGTTATCACGAGAAAACGGTCTTTGTTATAATGAGATAACGAAATAAATTAATTCGTTATCACGGAAAAACAGTATTTGTTATATTGAGATCATGAAATAATACGTCGTTATCACAAGAAAACTGTAAGAAAAAAAAATATTATGGATGTGGCCGGTCTTGGCTTCCGTAATTGTATTATGTATTTCAATTGTATTTATTGATAAGACCTTTGTAACCTTAAAAGGTGCTCTTTAAAATTATAATTATTATTGTGCCGATCGGCATCCGGATCTTCTATTGGCAACTAGGACGATCGTCGATGTTTTTTTCTTCACATTATAAAACACACACGCTGCTCCAGCTGTGCAGCGCCACATCCACTGAGCTCTGGATCAGCTGATCGGTGCACCGCAGATTGCAGTTAGATCTTCGCACCTTCAACTCTTATACAAAGTGCAGCCAAACACCAGGCGGAAGAGAGAGGAACTGCAGAGCTCCTCTGGCCGCTCGGCTCAGCTGCAGGTGAGACAGCTGGAGAGCGCAGGTTTTTTATTTTTATTTTTTTTTAGCTAATGTCAGGTACGCGAAAGCGTGTGGTGACACACGTGTTGGTCCGCATTCCCTCATACAGTATTTGCCGTGCATGTGTACCTGCGTCAGGGCCGTCCCTGACCAAAATGGGGCCCTAAGCGAAAAAATTTCGTCGGGCCCTCCTATAATCAATTATAATGCAAACTACAACCACTAATACTGGCAGTTTAGCAGTTCTATACTTATACTAATATTAATTAAAAAAACAATTGCTATTGCTATCTATTATTACTATTATTGTCATTATTATCATCATTATTATTATTATATAGGCTACAACTACAATCCTAATAAAACATAGGCTACTAATTCAGTACCAAAGAGACTGATATTTCAAAATGTAGCTGTATACATTCAAATTTAGTTCCTTCTGTCAACCAAAATATCAAATACACTCATTTGTATCAATATTTATCTCTAATATCTCCTCCAAAGCTGCCTGTCATAGATTAAATTCACCAACAGATCCTTGTGTGGAGATACAATTATAAACTTGAGCCGAAAATATGACCAACAACTGATACATTTACCACTGCCTTTCAACAGAGGTGAATGCAGACAAAGGTGTTAACAAGACATTTAATAAATGGTAAGGGCCGCTGGAAAATGACTTTCATCTCCAGACCACAGTCCACATCTACTGGAGGCTAGCATCTCTCCTCCTACCTGCAGCAGCAGCAGCAGCTGTGCTGAGCATGGAGGTTTAGTGCTTATGCCACAAAGTTTTACATTTTTAGTAGTGCTGCCGTTAACACCATTAGCAGCGTTAACGGACATTAACGGTGATAACGGCGCCGTTAATACGGCCCAGCACTAACTTCAACAAATGCCCACCTTCGAGAGAAGCACGAGTTTCCTTTTGTTTTGCTTTTTTTCCCTCTTGCTCGCGCCTGACTCGTTCTTTTCGAAGCCGTGATCACGTCTTCACCTGCAGCTGCTTGACAAGTGCCTGCAGCGCATCTGACCAGTGATTGGTCAGATCGACGCGTGACGGCGCGCGCGGTGTCAGATTACAAAAAAAAAAGGTCTCTTCTCCCTCTTCTCCTGCCTCGCGCTGACAGCTGATCTAGTAGCGCGCACCACGGCTGTGCATATGCGCATCCTTTGTGCAAAACGGGGACCCTACTGGATCGCGGGGCCCTACGCACTGTGCGTGATCTGCGTGTAGGCAGGGGCGGCCCTGACCTGCGTACCAGTTGTAATACAGAATAATTAATATCAATTTTGTCTTGTGGTCTCTCCAGTGAACATCTGGATCAGAGTCCTTTTAGAAACTGACTGTTAACAATCAGCCAATCATCTCTCTGTTTGCAGACCTGCTGGTCCAGCCAATCATCTCTGTGTCCTCCATGTACGGGGTCTCCCAGGCCCAGCAGCAGGGTTATTCAGGAGTGTTGATGGGCTCCAACTTCACCATCAGCTGCTCCATCCAGCCACAGTACCCAGGAGGCTCCTTCCAGCTCACCTTCACCTCCTCCACCACAACGGACAACTACACCCAGCCAGCTGTCAGTCACTCCGCCTCCTTCCTGTTTCCTGCTGCAGAGCCCGCCCACCAAGGAAACTACAGCTGTGTTTATCACCTCTACGTTTTCTCTCATAACTTCTCCTCTGAGAGCCGTCGACTGTCCCTCACCGTCTCAGGTGAGTTGAAGCACATTTCACCTGTCTGTGCTCAGGGGCCCATTGTCTCTTCATCCGTCCATGTTGCTGTAGTGAAAAGTCCACGACAGGAGAGGATCCAGTGAAGGTACATGAGCACCATGATGGTGAGAAACTGGGTTTTACATGATGAGTCAGACGTCAGCAGGATGATTCAGCTTCACCAGGATCATGTTTGGTAAACTGCCTGTAAAGACGGTGATTAACACTCACCTGAGACATTTCAACCAGACACAGGCTGGAAGGAGACAAGAAGCTTCAGTTCTTCCTTTCAGACTAACTCTGTCCACCTGTTGTGTCTGTCCAACATCGTCAGAGCACAGAGACGATCAGACGACCTCATTCTCTAAGAACTGACTCAAACATGTTGAGGTTTGTTTAATGAAGCTGTTGTTCTCATGTCATGTGATCTAACGTGATGACTGAATGTGTCTCATCAGATCCACCAGATCCAACAGGTCGTATCATCAGACTGTTCATCCTGCCACTCGGTCTGCTGCTGCTGCTGATCGCTGTCATCTGTCTCAGCCTTAAAGGAGCTGGATGTAAGAAATGTATGGTAAGTAATCATAAAATCACTCAATATGTCGGGAATCATGTTAATTTGAAATACTGATCTAACTGACAACATTAGTACAGCAGGAATATTCACATTTAAAAACACAAATCACTGCACATGAACATGCACTAAGGCTCCTGTAGATGCAGAGTAACAGTGTGTTGAGTTGACGTGAACTCTGCTCGTAGTTACTGTGAGTCAGCAATAAAACAATCAGAGTAAAAAGCTAGATATGTTTTCATCTTCATGACTTGGCGCTCTTGTTCCCTGTTTTGTAAGTTTGTTTTATCTACTTCGTATTTCAACGATTTTAATTGTTATCTCTTCACCTGTTCTTACCTGGCCAGGGACTACAGGTGGAAATGAGCAAATGTTGCTATAACCTGGCTCAGGACATCTTTTCTTGTCTCACAAGATTCACGTTTTTTGTGCACTGTCCCTGTTTTAAATAAATAAATTCCGATCTGTCCTATGATAACAGATGTAGATGTTTCTCACTGCAGGTAGTAACAAATGCAGTCTAACATATTAGCTATAGAGAGGCATGTTCATCTTTACTGTAGAGACTGTAGAGACCGTCTGAGTGAATCTCGGGGTACCATAGCCACAAAGCTGGAGCAGGGCAGAGGTTAGTGTGTGGATATCTGGAAACAACGCGTTGCAGCAACAGTTTTGGCCACAGTCTTACGTACAGCTCCTTTAAGGTACCAGACTCACCTTTGTTGACCTGAGCTCTGTCTGACATGAAGCTCTCAGCTCCTGTATGTTGAACTGAAGTCTCGTGTCTGTGTGCTGCCACATCTCTCCAGGCCACCAGGGGGCAGAGTCCAGTCCAACAGGAGGCCATAGAGCTGCAGTCTTTCAACCTGGGTGTTTCCACAGCTGACGGAGGGCCAGCTGAAGAAGAAGGAGTCCAGGCTGCAGAGGAGGAACTTGTCTAACATCCAGACTTGTCAGCTGCCACACACCTGTCCATCAACTCAGTCAACGATCCAGCACCGTCCCTCAGATGTTCCCTTTAGAGTTTCACTGAGATCCAGCATCGTCCCTCAGATGTTCCCCTTAGAGTTTCACTGAGATCCTGCAGGAGGAAATCCTCTGTGGTTTCATCTCTCCTCTCAGTCTCATGTGATCAACAGGTATATGCAGCACAGTATCTCTTGGTGAAACAACACTGACTTATTGGTTTAGAGACTGAAAGTACAGTGATGATGCTTTCAAAGGCAAAGTTATGAATCATTTTTTCCTTCATCATTTAATCTCAGCCAAAGATGAGTGAAGAGCAAACACCTGGATTTTGGACCATCATCTTCAGGACTGTTGGGACTTTGTGAATCTGAAGCAGAGCAGAGAGGAAATCTGTGTGAACCGTCTGTCACACACAAGTTCACCTGATGATTCCTGACTATATGTAAATAGTTGTATTTAGCCATTACTAACAGCTGCCCAGTTGCTTCATGCTTCACTATCTAAAAATATACGTATATAAAGATATAAACATACAACACAATAATGAATGTGGAAGTCGACCGCCCACCTCTCCAGTACATTTCCTATGATGCCCTCCATAGTCTCTCCTCTAAAGCTTGTTTGTGTGGCTCTTTTGTGTCCTCTGCTCTCCATATCAACTCATGTGCTGTTTATCATGTCTTCATAGTATGATAAGAATTCTCTCATAATAAAAGTCTGAATTGTAAACAGCAGATCTAATTACAATATATAAATGTATAAATATCCTATTGGATCTTAGTAAATGGGTGATTAATCGTTATTTGATGTAAGAGAGCAGGGAGAGGGGATTGAAGTTTTACACCACTCATTTATGGAGAAAAAACATTTACTATCATCCCCCAATATCATGTTTAATTTTTACCTAAGGCGTGAAAACACAACAGCCATATTGTCTTTAATATATGACCACAACAACCGTTAAACACCGTCCAGACTGATAAATCATGAATATCTATGATTAGTCAGTTCACTGTATCTGTGTCACGAAGGTAATGTCAACTAACGCTCACTAACGCCCGCTCTTGCAAATTTTTGTAATGCTAAATATGACTGATAGCTGCGTACATATCATTTAATGAAGCATAAGAAAATATAATAGCTCACCTACCTCCACTGACAACTCTTATCCATCCACACGTTCACAACGCGAGGTAGAGGTACGGTCGACCGCGCTCACTCAGGAGACAGGAAGTGAAGCTGTACCATTTCATATCATTGGTGCAGCTTGTAAAGAACCATCTTGTCATAGTTTCCCTAAAAACTATGACAACGTTTCCTTAAAACCACCGTCTCAACAATGGATCTGAAATCCATTTCAATAGATACAGGTCATATATGTGTAAGAGAGTTGATTTGTGCTTGTTAAATTATGGCAAAACAGGTGCAACGCCGCCATCTATTGGCACAGTGGGTGGCGTGGGAACTGAACAGAGGATGTGGTAAGATGTACTGCATGGTCTGGGATAATTATAGATTTTTCTTAATGAGGGTTCTCATTGTGATTTACTCTAACTGGGTTGAGCACTTACCACCATTTGTCGTCCACAAATTAATGTTGAGAGACTTGTTAATGAAGCTAACCTTCCTAAAATGTTTATTCTCGTTTCATGTGTTGTGATCTTCCCATGTCTGCTGTGTTGTCTGCTGTGTAGCAGGTTTATTGTACATTTTTATAATATTTGTCATGGCGTTTTGATTGCATATTTTGCCTGTGTGATCTGATTTATTTTTATCTGTTCAGTGCATTGGCTCACATTAGTTTATCTATCCCTGAATTTAGTGTAAATGCTGTCAATTAGTCACATGTGAACTATTTTTACACTTACCTCATGGTAAATATGTGTTCTTAAAAGCAATTCAAGTCATATCATGGAGTGTGTGTGTGGGAGGGGAGGGGCGGGGGGTGTTACTTATATCTTGTAGAATAACAATATATACTAAGGGAGTGATTTTCTTTCTATTTTATATGAACAGATTTGGGTGTTTTATTGTTTATTGAGCTACACAGAGAAAAGAGGATCTCACTGTGATCGTCCTCAGACTGATGCTAACTTTTCCATTGCCATTGCTGTGTTTTATGTTGTGTTGCAGGTAATATGTTGTACATTTTTATATTACTTTTCTTGACATTTGTATTGTATATTTGGCCTGTGTGATTTGATTTATTTTTCCTCTGTTCAGTTAAATGTCTCACATTAGTTTATCTATCCCTGAATTTAATGTAAATGCTGTCAATTAGCCACATGCAACTATTTTTACACTTACCTCATGGTAAATATGTGTTCTTAAAAGCAATTTCATGTCATATCATGGAGTGTGTGTGTGGGAGGGGAGGGGCGGGGCGTTACTTATGTCTTGTACAATAACAATATATACGAAGGGAGTGATTTTTGTTACTATTTTATATGAACAGATTTGGGTGTTTTATTGTTTATTGAGCTACACAGAGAAAAGAGGATCTCACTGTGATCGTCCTGAGACTGATGCTAACTTTTCCATTGCTATTGCTGTGTTTTATGCTGTGTTGCAGGTAATATGTTGTACATTTTTATATTACTTTTCATTACGTTTTTATTACATAGATGATTTCTTTTCCTCTGTTCAGTTAAATGGCTCACATTAGTTTATCTATCCCAGAATTGAATGTAAATGCTGTCAATTAGCCACATGTAAACTATTTTACACTTACCTCATGGTAAATATGTGTTCTTAAAAGCAATTTAGTCATATCATGGAGTGTGTGTGTGGGAGGGGAGGGGCGGGGGGCGTTACTTATGTCTTGTAGCAATAACAATATATACGAAGGGAGTGATTTTTGTTACTATTTTATGAACAGAGACTGATGCTAACTTTTCCATTGCCATTGCTGTGTTTTATGTTGTGTAATAAAACCCCCATAATCCACCTGGCTGTGTTCTGTGATCTGTAGAAGCAACAGTAGTGTGGAGCTACATTTCACAGATAGCTGTGATATTATATGGAAATAAAAGTATAACATTTGAAAGTATTTTCAGTTTGGTGTATTTTGGTCCCCAAATATCACATTAAAAGACAGACATTTAGAATAATTTACACTGCTGCCAAACTGTCAAAATAGGTCAAATATGACCTGACCAGTAGTAAATAATATTGTATAATAGTAATAGCTTTGACAAACATGTAATCGTAGCCTATTAAAAACTAGCTGACGTTAGCTAGTTCTACTGTAGCCTCCTGCTCCTTTGACTCCGTTTTTCATGTGAAACCAGGAATCACACACTGCTCATCACTGTTGTCTACGACACTGACAATTTCACTAGTTGATGAGTTGCTGTACAGACCTGTGTCTCTTACCTTGTGCTGTCAGCCGGTGTCAAGTGTGACAGATGTGCTTTGGCTCTTCCAGATGTGCAGCAGCTGTGTCTGGACTGGTCAGCGCTGTGTGTCACCAGCTCTAAAAAGAATCACATTTTGCCATGTTTTTAGTGATAAAATGTTGTAAAAATGAGGCTATGAATGATATATCAACAATCCCCACTATAAAAACCTTCAGAATACAGAAAGGGATCAAACTGGAAGGTTTGGTGTCTGTAAGTGCTGCTGAAGTGGAGATTTCTAGCTCAGAGTCTAAGGAAAAACTCTCTCTGAGAAAATGACCTTTAAAGATTTGTATTGTAAAATTCCATAGATTGTTATTGTCAATGGTACTTTTATGATTTGTTGCTGATGCAAAGGAAATTACGATTTTTTGTCACACAGGAGTTTGAACTTTTGGTGAATTTAGGAGAAATCTACAGATGAAAGAGGCCAAAATAAAGTAAAATAACCACCTTAATGTGGATCTTCTACCATTTCTCTCCACTTTTCTAAAAGAAGACACACCAAGAGGCAAAATAGCTCAAAATCCCCAAATTGATCAGTGCATGAATAAACTATGTTTTTGCCTGTTAGTGTCTGGCTTTAAGCAGTTAATGGTATTTTAGAAATCCCAGTTCTTCCTACAGGAGTGGTGGTCCCTTATAACACCAACAGATTTCTACATGGTGGATGTTCTGTCTCATATAAATCTGACGTCTGAAAACAATATTCATGGTGTAATTTAAGTTGTAGATGTAGCTAGCTAGCTTACCTCCCGGCCGCTGTTTCTTTGTGTGTCAACAGTTCTTCCCGCCATTACTGATGCGTCCAAAACGTCCCAAAGCGCAGTCCCGGCGTTGCCTGGCAACCATGACCGCACGTCACTGATTTAAAAAAAGAAGAAAAAAAAACTAGAAAAAACATTTCCAAGAATGGAAATGGTGTGAATGCTGGAAGCAATGCTGAATGAGCTGAAGAAATTGTTGAAAGAAAGAAAGAAAGAAAGAAAGATTGAAACAAGAGAGAAAAAAGAAAAGGACAGAAAGAAAGAAAGAAAGAAAGAATCAAACAAACAAAGAAGTAAAAAGACAGAAATGGAGTGAAAGAAAGAAAGAAAGAAAGAAAGAAAGAAAGAATCAAACAAACAAAGAAGTAAAAAGACAGAAATGGAGTGAAAGAAAGAAAGAAAGAAAGAAAGAAAGAAAGAAAGAAAGAAAGAAAGAAATGGAGTAAAAACAAAGGAAGAGAAAAGGAATAGAAAGAAAGAAAGAAACAATCAAACAAACAAAGAAGTAAAAAGACAGAAATGGAGTGAAAGAAAGAAAGAAAGAAAGAAAGAAAGAAAGAAAGAAAGAAAGAAGAAAAAGAGAGGGGGATGATAGATAGAAAGAGGTAGATGGATGGATGGATGGATGGATGGATGGATGGATGGATGGATGGATGGATAGAGAGGGAAGGATATAAAAAGTTACGTAAAATACAAATGAAGGAGTAGAAGAAAGAAAGAAAGAAAGAAAGAAAGAAAGAAAGAAAGAAAGAAAGAAAGAAAGAAAGAAAGAAAGAAAGAAAGAAAAAAAGGAGACAGAGGGGTTAAAAAATAGGGAGGGGTATAGATAGATAGATAGATAGATAGATAGATAGATAGATAGATAGATAGATAGATAGATAGATAGATAGATAGATAGATAGATAGATAGATAGATAGATAGATAGATAGATAGGACACATGTTAAAAGCTGCATCCTATGTCCCAGGCTCCACCTGTAATTGTACTACTATTAATAGAGTTGGAAAGACTAAACGTCTGAACTTAAATTCATGAGAAAAATATAAATTGTTGGAGATGTTTACATCAAAAGTATAAAATAATTGAGAGGTTGATGAATTTGAGTGTGTGTGTGTGTGTGTGTGTCTGGGTGTGTGAGTCTGACGGTCTCTCTGTCTGCGTGTACATGTGCAGAAAGTAAAACTGTTAAGCGCCACAAAACTCCTCTCTCCCTAATGATCTGATTGATTGGCAGCCTGCCCTCAGAAGTTACCATGGCGACTACCATGCTTACATTTTACTGTGTGGAACAGTGTTGTGTTTGTGTGTTTGTCTGTTTGTGTATGTGTGTGTGTGTGTGTGACTGTGTGTGAGTGTCTGTGTGTGTCTGTCTGTGTGAGTGTGATGCCTGTGTTTGTGGGTGGACATCCTCTGTCAGTCTGGTTTATCATGTGTCTGTGGGGCAGTGTTTAAAAACATCTTAACGAGCAGCCAGGCTGCACCTGCACCTGTTCTATTTATAGACTTTGATAACGAGCTGGCCCCTACAGCTGGACCAACTGCACACAGAGCAGAGCAGAGCAGAGCAGAGAGATTTGTGCTCTGAGCAGCTTCCCAAAACAGCCCAGTAAAAGAGAACCGTGACTCTTATCAGAATGTGCTGTCCTGACCATCTGGGCAAGCAGACCTTCCTGAGCGCATTGATGTGCATTAAATGTTTGTAGGGCAAAAACTTTTCTTGCCGTCGCAAGGTAGAAAAGGGGGGCATTTCTGCTTTTCTAAAAAAATCAGCTCCTACTTTTCTATTGAAGTGGATGAGCCACTGGAGCGGGTCTAGCTGGACAATTAGGCTCACTGAGACAATTCTGTAAGTCTGTCTGCTGTTTTGAGCACATCAAATGAGACACAACAAGTGTGGCTACAAACCGGTGAGGAAATCATGTGTCTAGAGTTTAATTTGTGGCCGTGCTGGCAATTTATCCAGAAAAAATCCTGAATGTTTTTTCGATCCCTCTCACTCTAACGATGATGTCACTCACTCTGACCCAACCCCATACACACTCATTGAAAAGTGTGAAATTTGTCAGAAATCCTCATGTGCTTTTAAAGGATTTATCTCAAAAACGGTACAAGCTATGAAAAAGTTGTACATACAGGATGAATACATTAGAAGTTTGTCTACAGCTCAGAATTTGAATGAAGTCTCTAGCTGAAAGTATGTGGACGCTTTAAAGGCTGAAAGAAGTAAGAAGATTTGAAGAGTTTCAAGACTGTTCCAATGCATTCTCTATGGGAAAAAAAAAATCAGAAATAGTTGAATATTGCAAAAAGTATGAATAGTTGAAAAGAGAAAAGACATAGCACACCTGTCCCGAAAAGGCTGAACATTTTGATATTTGAATTGTTGAAATAGCACAAAGTATGAAGGACTAGTTACATGACGAAGAAAGGCAGAAAATGGCCGAACCGAATAACAATAGTGTGAATGCTGGAAGCATTCACACTAACTAGTGATTTTTGACCCGGAACAGCCAGAAAACACCACCACTACCTGAAACTAGAGCTCTGTAAAAGAGAGTAAGGACAGCATTGGTCCAATGGCAGCGCCTCCTGGTGGAGGAATATGGGTTTTGAAAAAGCGCCCAAGAACTGACATCTCTTGTTGGTGAATGAGCAGTGTGGTGTTTTCAATAATTTAAGGACATTTATAGATCACCCACGTTAATAGCATCATTGAGGATCCTTTACAGATCTTTTTTTTTTTTTTTGTCATCAAATGTTTATTTAACAAGAATACAAGTTACAACCAAGAAACATGACTCATTAATTGACAATAGAGACAGTACAAAATTCCTTTACAGATAAATATTAACACATAGGCAATAAAAAAAAAAGTCTACATTAAAGCAGAAGTAAGCTGAATATTTGTGTTAATATAAGTCTTAAATAGTTGTATCTTCCAACAGCAATCACTTCTATAGAGTGTTTGGTCTGAAACATGGGTCTCTCAGTCACTCTGCTCTGCTGTAAGATACTGAATTGTGCAGCAGGGGGCGCTGTGCTGTGTGTGCATTTGGGGACTGATGCTCCAGCTCGTATTTCTCAGTTCTTCTTCCTATTTCTCAGTATTAGCTACTCTGTTTTTTTATTATTTCCTGTTTACTGTGGGTGAAGCTTCTTTACTGTCGTGACCTCTTCCCCTCAGTTCATCCTCTCTTTTTTCTTTTTCTACTTCTTGGTAAATGTGTTCACTCATATCTATGTGTGCTGCACTTTGCTTTGTCCTTGTGGTGGAATGAAGAGGTTATGTGAAAATAATGAGAATTTACCTTAAGGGACAATAAAAGTCTAAAGTCTTATTTTATGTTGTTTACTTTGAACAAAGACAATGTACAGAACACAAACCGTGACTTAAATTACATGGGTAAAACAGGCAAATATATCATATACTGTATATATTTCAGGCATTTTTGAATGACAAAGGACAAGGACACATAAATAGTAGCCTACTAACAGACTCTTTCTCTGACACTAGGCGAGGCAAAGCAGCTTTATTTATACAGCAGATTTCTTACCAAGGGGCAGCTCAGTGTGCTTTATATAAAAACAAAACATTTAACAGTAAGAGTTGGGAACGAAAGGGGGAGAAAAAAAAACGAGCAAACATAAAAACACACAATTTAAAAATGTTAAATTAAACCCAAAATAGTAAAAAAGACAAACTAGTTACACTAGTTTATGTGTTACAACTGACCCATGTTACAGCCATCGGTCTCCCCTAATAAACAAATAGATATTAGTGGATGTTGTCGTCCTTTTTCTTCTCTCTGGGTCGACCATGCTCTGAGCTTTGAGACTACAGTTCCCATGATGCTTAGAGAGATTTAAGTGAGTGGCATGTTGCCTCTGAGTCGGTGTGTTAGCCACAGTGAACCTGGATTATAAAACCCTGCACACAGAGTTACACATGCCCCCCCCCCCCACCCCCCCGTTAAAGCAGTTGAAACTGATCTTATCGTTTAAGGGGCCACAATATTGCAACATCAACTAATAAGAAGGAAAAAACATTTCCGTGGAAAGTCCTTTCAGCAGCAGGTGTTATCAGGTCGGTCTCAGTGACAGAAACCACAGAGATCTGACGTCAGTCGCTCAGCAACAGGCAGCAGCTCAACCTCTGAGAGGAGGGGGGGGGGGCATGTATGTGTTTTATTACTGTTGTTTCAATGTCACTATTATTCATGTAGAGTTAAAATAAAAGTATTTGAGGATCAAACCTGAGGTCAGGGCTGGTGTTTAACCAACATGGACCCTTAGCGTCTGGGCATCGTAACAACACACACCTGCTGTTTTAGTCGATCGGGTGAAAGTGGTTTCTCCACCTGCAGAGACCAGCGATCAGCCCCAGACTTTGGCTCAGCAACAGGTAGATCCATGTGTCCCTGTGGTCCACCAGGACCATGTCTTCTTCTTGGCTGACTTGTCCGACCAGAGAAGGGACAAAGAAACTCCAACAGCACCAGCTCCATGTTTCCTCTCCCAGCAGCAGGTTGTGTGGCAGTCTCTCTGGGGTTTTAAGTAGATAAAAACAGACTTCAGTCCATTTACATCTGGATTTCTTTGGGTTAAAATCCTCATACATACATACATATATGCAGCAGGTGAACTATATATACATTGAGTTGAGATGGTGTCATGATAAAGCCACAGATGTGTTTCTGTGAAACTGTCATTCAGGAAATAACAAGTCATGCCAGTCAATAGGATGTACACACCACACGTAGATGATGAAGAGATAAAACCTGAGGTTAACAGAGGAGCAGAGGACAAGTCCAGCAGTCAGAGAGGAGACAGAGACGAAGACAGACGTCTACATGGACATGGATCACCTGCTGCTGCTGCTGCTGTGGAGCTCAGGTAGGACTGAGGGACATGGATGGAGGAATTACTGTTACTTTATTATTTGCAAATGCTTATCTTAAAGTCTGTGTGTGCGTAATTAGATTTGAAAATGTGTCAAACAATCTGTAAATGTGTACTGACATTTGTGAGTGTGTGTACATGAATCTGCAAAAGTGTATTCAGAATGTCTGTGTGTGTGTGTGTGTGTGTGTGTGTGTGTGTGTGTGTGTGTGTGTGTGTGTGTGTGTGTGTGTAAAAGTGAATGTTTTAGCAGTAACGTAGTTGTCAGAGATATTATTGCTGAGGTTTGTTAGAGTTAGGGTAGGTACGAAGGAGTATTAGGGCCAGCCAAAAAAAAAAAAAAAAATCCGGCGCAAGAAAAAAAAAAAGCCAGGCAAAAAAAAACAAAAAAACTGCAGGCTTGACCACGTACCACAACAAAGCGACAAGCGACTGACTGCTCCATGACAGCAGCAGAGTGACAGACAGGCTCTTGTAGCAGTATTAAATACTACAAATACTACAGGAGAGGAGGAGAGGAGTTGGCCTATCCTGTAGTATCCTGTATAGTATTTTTATTTGTAAATACTACAGGAGGCAGAGACCAGCGGTGGTCTAGTCACGGAGGTGTCTGCAGTCACATTTAGTCACGCTAAACGTTAGCTCATGTAACGTCTCTATGTAACTTATAAATGATTGTGTGTGTGTGTTTGTTTTTTTTTTGGGGGGGGGGGGCAGCCATAGATATGGGGGACAGCAATAAAGAACATGCATTGCTGATTGCTGTACGTTAGCAGCAGGGGTTGGACACGGAAGTGATTCGTGTGCCGATTCTGAAGTAGGCCTACTGTACCGTCATACTCCGGCATTGAGTCAAAGTTAATCGGCTTTATTGTTCACTTTTATGGCGCTGCAGAGTTTGGCAGCCTGTCTGTCACTCTGCTGCTGTCATGGAGCCGACAGTCGCTTGTCGCTTTGTTGTGGTACGTGGTCAAGCCTCTGCTGTTTTTGTTTTTTTCTTGTGCCGTTTTTTTTTTTTTTGCTTCCTTTTTTTCCCTTGCGCTGGATTTTTTTTTTTTTTTTGGCTGGCCCTAATACTCCTTCGTAGGGTAGGTGCTAATACACAGAGCATCAAACAGTGAGCTGAATGTCTGGGCAGGTAACGTTACTGTTTACATGAAGCAGCGTGGAGCTGATGGTACTCAGCTGTCAGGCTGAACAAATGATGTGTTGGGGATAGGGCCGGGACTCGATTAAAAAAATTAATCGAATTAATTAGAGGCTTTGTAATTAATTAATCGCAATTAATCGCATTTTAATCGCATACAAATATTTGACCTGAGAACAGTGAGAAGCGTTTTTTCACATGGATTTTAGTATACCATTGAATGACTGAATACATAAGCTTAAGCATTCAAGGTGGTACTAAACCAAGACCAACAGACTAGGGATGCAAATTATATCAATATGTATCAAATATCGATTAATTCATTAATTCATCGATTAATTCATTAATGGATATTTGATACATACAGATTAAATGGTCTTTCCACTACACTATGATGATTACTGTAGTATTTAACTAGGCTACTTAAATCACAGTAGCATAAACTGATTTGTTGAACTCAGCCTGATGTAAACATTAATAAAACTCAGTAACCAATCACACAGGCAGCTCCATGTTGTCCCTGTGTGATGTTCAGGGACAGGTCAGGACAGTCTGAAGACAGAGCTCTGAGGGTGAAGTCCTATCATAATGAGATGAGCTGCACCTGTGACAGTGACAGGTCATAGATATAGCGCTGCAGCTGAGCAGTTAGCGCTATATAGCGCATTTAGCGTGCGCCCGTGTCTGTGTATCTATGTGCAGGCAGAGATCAGAGATGGTGTTTTAAATAACCATGCTAGCGTTTCACCAGCTCTCATCTCTGCCAGTCAGCCTCTCAAACTGCCGCCTCTCTCGCGTGCGGGCGCACCGCACGTAGACACACGTGAGAAAAAAAAAATATATATATAAAAAATATATATATATATATATATTTTTTTTTTTTTGAATAAGTGTGATTAAATGCGTTAATGTTTTTAACGCGTTAATTTTTGTGTAATTAATTAATCGTAATTAATGCGTTTAAGTCCCGGCCCTAGTTGGGGATTCATTTCATTGTTCCTGACCTGTATGATGGTGCGACTGTTTCTGCTTCTTAGTGACGTCGCTGTCTTCACAGATCTCACTGATGTTTCCTTTCTGGTTTTCTCCTCAGGACTCTGGGCTGAAGGAAGCCACAGCTCCACAGGTAAACAGAGAGGATGAGGACACATGAAGGTGCTGGTGGATGGATGAGGGTGGTGTCTATGTCTCAACACTGAAATAATTTCACTGTCCCCATTGGTCATCAGCTGATGGTCCTTCACCTTCCTGGTCACAGATCATCTCCTTTACATTTAAAATGAGTTTACAGAGTGAAAAAGTAAAAAAGTAGAATTATTGCAATGAGGATAGTTTACAAGGTTACTGAAGGTATTGTTATAGAGTGAATTTGAGAGTAGGAAGAGGAACAACCACTAATGAAGCTCCATTTACTTTATTAACATCTCCCGCAGATTGAAGGGTTTGTTCCATCAGTACAACAAGGTTTTATTCTCATGTTTTTATATCAGTGTCATTCTTCATGCTACCACAAGATGGAGCCAAAGTAATTAATCTTTACCTGCTCAGGTACAAGTGAAGCTACAGTTTGGATTTGCTTCATTCCTGTTTTAATCAAACTCACTTATTTTACTCTTCACTCTCTTCTCTGTGTTCAGAGTTTGTCAGGTTGGTGGGAGGAGCCAGTCGCTGTGCAGGTGAACTGCAGGTGAAACGAGGAGAGTGGAGACCAGTGGACAGCCTCAACTGGAACCTGAAGGCATCATCTGTAGCCTGTAGAGATCTGGACTGTGGCTTCGCTGTTTCAACAAGAACAAGAAAGGAGTCCTCAGAGAGGTCTGTGTGGTGGATCGACACTGGCTGTGTTCTGTCTGGATCTACCCTGAGGGAGTGTATATCATCATTATATTCCTCTTCCTTCACCGAGATCACCTGTTCAGGTAAGTCTATCAGTGACATCATCAGTGACAGTCAGGTTTAGTGTCTTCCTTCTTTTGTTGTGGAGGCAGAAATGTTCAGTAACATGTTATTTTTGTATTTAAGTCAGTGAAGGTCTGAAAACAAGACATTTAATATCTAAACATGTTACATCATATAACATCTCTCTCTCTCTCTCTCTCACACACACACACACACACACACAGAGACCATGGTCTTCCTGCATGTACAGGTGTAGGCAGCTCCCTGATCACATGTATGTGAAATAATGAAGAAAGCTCTATGTCCTTCACTGTAGTGAGTCATCTTACTCTCTCACTGTCGTTCCTCCATCATTATTTTCTTTAACATCAACAGTTTTAACACTTCAGTCTCTTTGAGCTCATCATCTCTGACAGATCTCATTCTTTAGAGTTTGACAGATTTCTGCTGTAAAGACGTCAGAGACTCCTCATGAATTTATTTCATCTGTGGCGGCAAATCACATCACATGACTCTTTAGATACTCCTGTCGATTAAAGGAGCATTAACGCAAATCCAAATTCTTAATTCGGCCACTAGATGGAGCCAGTGGCGGAGCATATCAGATATAAACAAGTGGGCGTCTCTCCTCCATACATATCACATAAATAATATCACAACACTACACTTTTGGCTATTTTCTTTGTAAATTTAGTTATGGCTCCCCCCGACCTATCTTTTACATATTTCAGCTTATTTTATGCTATTACTGCTGTATTTGCGTTAATGCTCCTTTAAAGTGGACTAACAAGGTTGCTTGACTGATGATGTTAAAGGGCATTTCCAGTCGTAATCAATGTTTACCTCAGATATCAGGTCTCCTATGCTCAGTTCATTTCATACCATCCATGCTCCCAACTGCAGCGTGTGGACGTTTATATTCGTTTCTGTTCAAGGATCATTTTTTCAGTGTTCATTAATGGACTCTGGACTGATTTTAAAATTGTTCTGTGGTCACAAGTAACGTCATTTTGACCATCATTTCAATTAAAAAATTAGCTTTACAATTAAATTTAATCAAAATTCGAACTTACCGCAGCTTCCGCATTGTTCCTTTCTGGGTCAGAGGACAAACACCTCAGAGTCCCTCTACTGTTGTGTTCTCTGACCCAGAAAGGAACAATGCAGAAGCCACGGCAAGTCTGAATTTTAATTTAATTTAATTGTTAAACAAAAAAGACGTTACTTGCGACCACAGAACAAGTTTAAAATTACTCCGGAGTCCATTAATGAACATTGAAAAAATGATAGAATATAAACGTCCACACGCTGCAGTTGGGAGCATGGATGGTATAAAATGAACTGATCATAGGTGACCTGATATCTGAGATAGACATTGATTACGACTGGATATGCCCTTTAAAGTTGTTTCTGTGAAAATTTTGAATGACCTGACTGAAATAAACACATTTTCATTCATTCATTCATTCATGTTGAAGTCAAGACCGTTGGTTGACTCGAGTCTTTGACTCATGAGCTGGACTGTGAGTTTCTTTAATGGTTGTGTTGGGGACAGAGAAGGAACTCATTTCTGGACACATGCTGATGACTTTAAAGTTGATATGACAGTAAATAAAGGTCAGGATCAAAGTTTAAATGTTGTGTCTGTCTCTGCAGACTCTGTCAGGCTGGTGAATGGGACCAGTCTGTGTTCAGGCAGACTGGAGGTCAAGTCCAACCAGTCTGACCAGTGGTGGTCCTCAGTGTGTGAAGATGACTTTGACCAGCAGGATGCAGAGGTGGTCTGTAGGGAGCTTGGCTGTGGGGCTCCTTCAGTCCTCCAGGGGGCGCTCTATGGAGCAGTGGAGGCTCCAATGTGGACCAAAGAGTTCCAGTGTGGAGGCAACGAGTCAGCTCTCCTGGACTGTAGAAGTTCAGGCTCAACTAGAACCAGCTGCTCACCTGGCAAAGCTGTTGGACTCACCTGCTCAGGTACAAGTGAAGCTACAGTTTGGATTTGCTTCATTTCTGTTTGAATCAAACTCACTTCTTTGACTCTTCACTCTCTTCTCTGTGTTCAGAGCCTGTCAGGTTGGTGGGAGGAGCCGGTCGCTGTGCAGGTGAACTGCAGCTGAAACAAGGGGAGTGGACACCAGTGGACGACTTCTACTGGAACCTGAAGGCAGCATCAGTAGCCTGTAGAGAGCTGGACTGTGGCTCTGCTGTTTCAACAAGAAGAAGAGAGGAGTCCTCAGAGAGGTCTATGTGGTGGATCGACACTGACTGTGTTCAGTCTGGATCTACCCTGAGGGACTGTTCATCATCACCATCATCATCATTATCATCATTACCATTACCCTTCACCGTGGAGATCACCTGTTCAGGTAAGTCCATCAGTGACATCATCAGTGACAGTCAGGTTTAGTTTCTTCCTTCCTTTGTTGTGGAGGCAGAAATGTTTAGTAACATGTTATTTTTGTATTTAAGTGAGTGAAGGTCTGAAAACAAGACATTTAATATCTAAACGTGTTACATCATATAACATCTCTCTCTCTCTCACTCACACACACACACACACACACACACACACACACACACACACACACACACACACACACACACACACACACACACACACACACACACACACACACACACACACACACACACACACAGAGACCATGGTCTTCCTGCATGTACAGGTGTAGGCAGCTCCCTGGTCACATGTATGTTAAATAATGAAGAAAGCTCTATGTCCTATAGGAAGCCTTCACTGTAGTGAGTCATCTTACTCTCTCACTGTCGTTCCTCCATCATTATTTTCTTTAACATCAACAGTTTTAACACTTCAGTCTCTTTGAGCTCATCGTCTCTGACAGATCTCATTCTTTAGAGTTTGACAGATTTCTCTCTGGTTTATTTCTGCTGTAAAGACGTCAGAGACTCCTCATGAATTTATTTCATCTGTGGCAGCAAATCACATCACATGACTCTTTAGATACTCCTGTCGATTAAAGGAGCATTAACGCAAATCCAAATTCTTAATGCGGCCACTAGATGGAGCCAGTGGCGGAGCATATCAGATATAAACAAGTGGGCGTCTCTCCTCCATACATGTTATG
The DNA here is from genome assembly GCF_045865225.1 of Trachurus japonicus. Taxonomy (NCBI): domain Eukaryota; kingdom Metazoa; phylum Chordata; class Actinopteri; order Carangiformes; family Carangidae; genus Trachurus; species Trachurus japonicus. The sequence goes on from NC_140925.1 coordinate 1,132,928, forward strand.
CTTTATGGTATTTAGAGATCAGCTGTCAGAGAGAGAGCAGCCTCGTTTGGTGATGAAAAGAACAAGTTCTCTAGTGTAGGACATGAGGAGAAAAAACATGCAGGTTTTCTGTAACAAGATGGCGCACCCCCCGTAGTAACTTCTCTGGGCTGTAAGAGCAAAACACAGTAATTACACCAATTATATATATAAAAGTTGATTAGATGCTTCATAATTAAACTGATTGTCACGAGCTTATCATATGTCTAAGGCAAATGTCAATATCCCAAACATTATAGCAATATATGATTTTGGGGTAAATATCACAACACTACACTGTTGGCTATTTTCTTTGTAAATTTAGTTATGGCTCCCCCCGACCTATCTTTTGCATATTTCAGCTTATTTTATGCTATTACTGCTGTATTTGCGTTAATGCTCCTTTAAAGTGGACTAACAAGGTTGCTTGACTGATGATGTTAAAGGGCATTTCCAGTCGTAATCAATGTTTACCTCAGATACCAGGTCTCAGAGTCCATTAAAGCAGAACTATGCAGGATTTTGGCTGTAATTATTGTGGCTCAGAGACACTGTGATGGTTGAGTGACCTATTATGAGGTGAATGGGGTCCAGGCCAATGCGCCCACACCCCCCACTGGCTGAAAACCGCACTTGCAAGATCAGTCCTCCGTCTCGGTGTCCCAAATCTCATCAATGGATAGAACTATCGCGAGAAACTGCCTTACGGCAGTACGAGATAAGAACGCAGATGACGTCATGCATGTCATGAATCGTGATTGGTTTGAGTTCGGAAAGTCGGAGGAAACCATGGAAACATGAAATGTTTAGAAGTTCGGCTTGTGGCTAACACGGAGCTAATGCTAACACGGACACCATGGATCTTTTATAAGATAATGTAATACATCATGACACACACACGCCTTCGCGTTTTGGAACCTTTATTCATGTGTGTATATGTCTGTGTCTTTGTCTGTGTGTGGCCGTATTAGCGTTAGCTCCGTATTAGCGTGAGCTCCCTGTTAGCGTTAGCTCCGTGTTAGCGTTAGCTCCGTGTCAGCATTAGCTCCGTGTTAGCAGGGCTTAGCAAACACCGCTCTCTACCTTCAGCAGTAAACACAAGCACGTGTAGGGAGGGGGTGGAGGAGGTGGTGGCGGCGAGTTTTTTTTTTTTTTTTTACGACAGTGACATGTGCCTCCCAGAACTGTGGGGGAGCTCCGGAGAGGGAAAAAAAAGAGAAACCAACGAAGGAGCGAGCTATTTCCGGCCGACTTGCATAGTTCTGCTTTAAAGAACATTGAAAAAATGATAGAATATAAACGTCCACACGCTGCAGTTGGGAGCATGGATGGTATAAAATGAACTGATCATAGGTGACCTGATATCTGAGATAGACATTGATTACGACTGGAAATGCCCTTTAAAGTTGTGTGGTGGCAAAAAATGTTGTTCCTTCACCAAAGTATTTAAAAAAGGATAACTGGACACTTCAGCTGTCTTTCTTGAGTTTTAATAAAAGGCATTCATGAATGGAATCACACACAACCACACAGGTGTACAGTCAGTGAGTGAGTGAGCTGAAGAGGCTCACCCGGGCGCTATCTTTATAGTTCCCAAAACACATTTGAACAACAGACAAAATATATGGCACTGATAGCTGTGCCTGGCTTCACCGCCAGGACACAACTCCCCTTGTAAATTAACACAGAGCACCGGTCTGACCTTTAACCTGCTCTGTGTAGATTCAGTGATTTGTGTCTGGTGTATTTCATACAGGTATCAGGAAAGTATTAGCTGAGTACCACTTTCCACAAAGTGAAAGGAAGTTCACTTGTATAACATGATTATACAACCCTTGTATAATGGGTTACACCAAAATTTCCCATTACAGTTGTTTCTGTGAACATTTTGAATGACCTGACTGAAATAAACACATTTTCATTCATTCATTCATTCATGTTGAAGTCCAGACCGTTGGTTGACTCGAGTCTTTGACTCAAGAGCTGGACTGTGAGTTTCTTTAATGGTTGTGTTGGGGACAGAGAAGGAACTCATTTCTGGACACATGCTGATGACTTTAAAGTTGATATGACAGTAAATAAAGGTCAGGATCAAAGTTTAAATGTTGTGTCTCTCTCTGCAGACTCTGTCAGGCTGGTGAATGGGACCAGTCTGTGTTCAGGCAGACTGGAGGTCAAGTCCAACCAGTCTAACCAGTGGTGGTCCTCAGTGTGTGAAGATGACTTTGACCAGCAGGATGCAGAGGTGGTCTGTAGGGAGCTTGGCTGTGGGGCTCCTTCAGTCCTCCAGGGGGCGCTCTATGGAGCAGTGGAGGCTCCAATGTGGACCAAAGAGTTCCAGTGTGGAGGCAACGAGTCAGCTCTCCTGGACTGTAGAAGCTCAGGCTCAACTAGAACCAGCTGCTCACCTGGCAAAGCTGTTGGACTCACCTGCTCAGGTACAAGTGGAGCTACAGTTTGGATTTGCTTCATTTCTGTTTGAATCAAACTCACTTCTTTTACTCTTCACTCTCTTCTCTGTGTTCAGAGCCGGTCAGGTTGGTGGGAGGAGCCAGTCGCTGTGCAGGTCAATTGCAGATGAAACAAGGAGAGTGGAGACCAGTGGACTCCGGCGGCCTCATGAACAACTGGAACCTGAAGGAAGCATCTGTAGCCTGTAGAGATCTGGACTGTGGCTTTGCTGTTTCAACAACAAGAAGAGAGGAGTCCTCAGAGAAGTCTGTGTGGTGGATCTACACTGACTGTGTTCAGTCTGGAGTTACCCTGAGGGACTGTTCATCACCAGGTTCCTCTTCCTTCACCATGGAGATCACCTGTTCAGGTAAGTCCATCAGTGAGTAATATTTCTATTAATCTACAGTGACAGTCAGTCGTCTCCACTGAACCCCCTCCCCGCACTGCATCCCCCTTGTAAGAGAAGCGACCACATCACACCGGTTACCTGTGAGTTTCAGAATTGATTTTAAGATTTTACTGCTCGTTTTTAAAGCCTTAAAGACCCCTTCCTCTGTGTTTTTTGTGCTTTTCACATGTTCCTGTGGCATTTTTCTGATGTTAGAGGACGTATCAGCAGAAAAGGAAGTGCAAAACTGCATGTCTGAGTTTTTCTGCCTTCTAATTGCTGTGAACCAACGGCAGACGCAAACTGGCAGTTTCAGGGAGACTGGGGTTGACAGCGTCACAACCCCAGGGCAGGGCATCGTTAAGGCCCTTTCACACCGCGGACGTAACGAATAAACGACACGAAATTGCGAAATATTCGCGGCCAAATATTTCGCATCAAAACCATTCACACCGGCGGCGACACAAATATGCGACAGATGTGACAATTAGATTCCAAAGTTTCGCTTTGCGACGGCTGGTTCCTCGCCTCCACGTCATGTCTTTAATCTGTTAATTATCCCTCACGTATTCACTACGTTATGCCACTGTTGTCGGGTTACCAACTTTACTCAACACAGCAGCTCACTGTCTGATCTCTGATCAATATCTGATCACTGTCCTGACAGTACACTCTATTGCTATTTCTCCTCCTCCTCTCCTCTTTCCACTTACCACCCTCCTCCTCCTCCTCCTCCTCCTCCTCCTCCTCTCTCCTCCGAGACACAGGTTATTTATTGTTTACATTAGCGGCCAAGCACGTGGCCATGCGCCCGTGTGTGTGTGTGTCCGTGTGTGTACTTGCGGTGCGACCGCACGCCAGAGAGTCGGCAGGTGGAGGGGCTGACTGGCAGAGATGAGAGCAAAGACGGTGAAACGCTAAAAAAAAAAAACTTTTTTCCTGTGAGAGACTGTGGCGGCCCGAGACTGTGCAGCCACCGTCTGTTATGGGAAACAGCTGTCTGTGTTCTGACGTGAGGGCTGTGACGTACCTCCTTTTCACGCCACATGATTGGTTGATGCGTTTATTCGCGGGGCGAAAGCTCGGAAAAATCGACCGCACGACGAGAAAAAATGATGTCGCTTTTTCGCCGCGACACATTCGCGGTCGGTGTGAAAGGACCCGTGATGAAAACCGGGGTTCGAAAAAAAATATTGATGCGCGAATTATTCCCACGAAAAATACGTCTCCGGTGTGAAAGGGCCTTTAAGTGTAACTTAGTGGTATGTTATTGTTGACAGCTGGTGTGAACAATAATCACACCAGCCAGTAGAGTGTACTGAAGTTAACTGCCCCATGCTCGAGCTGAACAGTACACATTGCATCTAGTGAACCCTTTGCTAGGCAATCATGTCAACACATTCTACCATAAATTAATTAGTTATCATGAGAAAACGGTCTTTGTTATGAGATAATGAAATAAATTAATTCGTTATCACCAGAAAACAGTATTTGTTATATTGAGATCATGAAATAATATGTCGTTATCACAAGAAAACGGTAAGAAAAAAAACTATTATGGATGTGGCCGGTCTTGGCTTCCGTAATTGTATTATGTATTTCAATTGTATTTATTGATAAGACCTTTGTAACCTTAAAAGGTGCTCTTTAAAATTATGATTATTATTGTGCCGATCCGCATCTGGATCCTCCATTGGCAACTAGGACTGCTGCAGGTCAGACAGCTGGAGAGCGCAGGTTTTTTATTTTTATTTTTTTTTAGCTAATGTCAGGTACGCGAAAGCGCGTGGTGACACACGTGTTGGTCCGCATTCCCTCATATTTGCCGTGCATGCGTACCTGCGTACCAGTTGTAATACAGAATAATTAATATCAATTTTGTCTTGGATCAGAGTCCTTGTAGAAACTGACTGTTAACAATCAGCCAATCATCTCTCTGTTTGCAGACCTGCTGGTCCAGCCAATCATCTCTGTGTCCTCCATGTACGGGGTCTCCCAGGCCCAGCAGCAGGGTTATTCAGGTGTGTTGATGGGCTCCAACTTCACCATCAGCTGCTCCATCCAGCCACAGTACCCAGGAGGCTCCTTCCAGCTCACCTTCACCTCCTCCAACACAACGGACAACTACACCCAGCCAGCTGTCAATCACTCCGCCTCCTTCCTGTTTCCTGCTGCAGAGCCCGCCCACCAAGGAAACTACAGCTGTGTTTATCACCTCTACGTTTTCTCTCATGACTTCTCCTCTGAGAGCCGTCGACTGTCCCTCACCGTCTCAGGTGAGTTGAAGCACATTTCACCTGTCTGTGCTCAGGGGCCCATTGTCTCTTCATCCGTCCATGTTGCTGTAGTGAAAAGTCCACGACAGGAGAGGATCCAGTGAAGGTACATGAGCACCATGATGGTGAGAAACTGGGTTTTACATGATGAGTCAGACGTCAGCAGGATGATTCAGCTTCATCATGTTTGGTAAACTGCCTGTAAAGACGGTGATTAACACTCACCTGAGACATTTCAACCAGACACAGGCTGGAAGGAGACAAGAAGCTTCAGTTCATCCTTTCAGACTGACTCTGTCCACCTGTTGTGTCTGTCCAACACCGTCAGAGCACAGAGACGATCAGACGACCTTATTCTCTAAGAACTGACTCAAACATGTTGAGGTTTGTTTAATGAAGCTGTTGTACTCATGTCATGTGATCTAACGTGATGACTGAATGTGTCTCATCAGATCCACCAGATCCAACAGGTCATATCATCAGACTGGTCGTCCTGCCACTCGGTCTGCTGCTGCTGCTGATCGCTGTCATCTGTCTCAGCCTGAAAGGAGCTGGATGTAAGAAATGTATGGTAAGTAATCATAAAACCACCCAATATGTGGTGTGGTGTGTGTTTAAATAAATAAATTCCGATCCTGTCCTATGATAACAGATGTAGATGTTTCTCACTGCAGGTAGTAACTAATGCAGTCTAACATATTAGCTATAGAGAGGCATGTTCATCTTTACTGTAGAGACTGTAGAGACCGTCTGAGTGAATCTCGGGGTACCATAGCCACAAAGCTGGAGCAGGGCAGAGGTTAGTGTGTGGGTATCTGGAAACAACGCGTTGCAGCAACAGTTTTGGCCACAGTCTTACGTACAGCTCCTTTAAGGTACCAGACTCACCTTTGTTGACCTGAGCTCTGTCTGACATGAAGCTCTCAGCTCCTGTATGTTGAACTGAAGTCTCGTGTCTGTGTGCTGCCACATCTCTCCAGGCCACCAGGGGGCAGAGTCCAGTCCAACAGGAGGCCATAGAGCTGCAGTCTTTCAACCTGGGTGTTTCCACAGCTGACGGAGGGCCAGCTGAAGAAGAAGGAGTCCAGGCTGCAGAGGAGGAACTCGTCTAACATCCAGACTTGTCAGCTGCCACACACCTGTCCATCAGCTCAGTCAACGATCCAGCATCGTCCCTCAGATGTTCCCTTTAGAGTTTCACTGAGATCCAGCATCGTCCCTCAGATGTTCCCTTTAGAGTTTCACTGAGATCCAGCATCGTCCCTCAGATGTTCCCTTTAGAGTTTCACTGAGATCCAGCATAGTCCCTCAGATGTTCCCTTTAGAGTTTCACTGAGATCCAGCAGGAGGAAATCCTCTGTGGTTTCATCTCTCCTCTCAGTCTCATGTGATCAACAGGTATATGCAGCACAGTATCTCTTGGTGAAACAACACTGACTTATTGGTTTAGAGACTGAAAGTACAGTGATGATGCTTTCAAAGGCAAAGTTATGAATCATTTTTTCCTTCATCATTTAATCTCAGCCAAAGATGAGTGAAGAGCAAACACCTGGATTTTGGACCATCATCTTCACTTTGTGAATCTGAGGCAGAGCAGAGAGGAAATCTGTGTGAACCGTCTGTCACACACAAGTTCACTTGGTGATTCCTGACTATATGTAAATAGTTGTATTTAGCCATTACTAACAGCAGCCGAGTTGCTTCATGCTTCACTATCTAAAAATATACATATATAAAGACATAAACATACAACACAATAATGAATGTGGAAGTCGACCGCCCACCTCTCCAGTACATTTCCTATGATGCCCTCCATAGTCTCTCCTCTAAAGCTTGTTTGTGTGGCTCTTTTGTGTCCTCTGCTCTCCATATCAACTCATGTGCTGTTTATCATGTCTTCATAGTATGATAAGAATTCTCTCATAATAAAAGTCTGAATTGTAAACAGCAGATCTAATTACAATATATAAATGTATATCGGAACTCAGTAAATGGGTAATTAATCGTTATTTGATGTATAAGAGAGCAGGGAGAGGGGATTGAGGTTTTACACCACTCATTTATGGAGAAAAAACATTTACTATCATCACCCAATATCATGTTTAATTTTTACCTAAGACGTGAAAACATAACAGCCATATTGTCTTTAATATATGACCACAACAACCATTAAACACCGTCCAGACTGATAAATCATTAATATCTATGATCATTAATATTAGTCAGTTTACTGTATCTGTGTCACGAAGGTAATGTCAACTAACGCTCACTAACGCCCGCGCTCGCAAATTTGCTAAATATGACTGATAGCTGTGCACATATTATTTATTAATGAAGCATAAGAAAATATAATAGCTCACTTACCTCTACTGACAACTCTTATCCATCCACACGTTCACAACGCGAGGTAGAGGTACGGTCGACCGCGCTCACTCAGGAGACAGGAAGTGAAGCTGTACCATTTCATATCATTGGTGCAGCTTGTAAAGAACCATCTTGTCATAGTTTCCCTAAAAACTATGACAAGGTTTCCTTAAAACCACCGTCTCAACAATGGATCTGAAATCCATTTCAATAGATACAGGTCATATATGTGTAAGAGAGTTGATTTGTGCTTGTTAAATTATGGCAAAACAGGTGCAACGCCGCCATCTATTGGCACAGTGGGTGGCGTGGGAACTGAACAGAGGATCTCAATGTGGTGAGATGTACTGCATGGTCTGGGATAATTATTGATTTTTCTGAATGAGGGTTCTCATTGTGATTTACTCTAACTGGGTTGAGCACTTACCGCCATTTGTCGTCCGCAAATTAATGTTGAGAGACTTGTTAACGAAGCTAACCTTCCTAAAATGTTTATTCTCGTTTCATGTGTTGTGACCTTCCCATGATCTGCTGTGTTGTCTGCTGTGTAGCAGGTTTATTGTACATTTTTATAATATTTGTCATGGCGTTTTGATTGCATATTTTGCCTGTGTGATCTGATTTCTTTTTATCTGTTCAGTGAATTGACTGACATTAGTTTATCCATCTCTGAATTTAGTGTAAATGCTGTCAGTTAGCCACATGTAAACTATTATTATAGGCTACTTACCTCATGGTAAATGTTGAATGTGTTCTTAAAAGCAATTTCATGTCCTATAATGGATTATGTGGGCGGGGGTTTATATTTTGTAAAATAACAATATTCACTGTACGATCACACTTGGATTTAATTTTTTGTTTCTATTTTATATGAACAGATTTGGGTGTTTTATTGTTTATTGAGCTACACAGAGAAAAGATGATCTCACTGTGATCGTCCTCAGACTGATGCTAACTTTTCCATTGCCATTGCTGTGTTTTATGCTGTGTTGCAGGTAATATGTTGTGCATTTTTATGTTACTTTTCTTGACATTTTTATTGCATATTTTACCTGGGTGAGATGATTTCTTTTTACCTGTTCATTTAAATGGCTCATATTAATGTAAATGCTGTCAATTAGCCACATGTGAACTATTTTTACACTTACCTTATGGTAAATATGTGTTCTTAAAAGCAATTTCATGTCATGTCATGTAGTGTGTGTGTGGGAGGGGAGGGGCGGGGCGTTACTTATGTCTTGTACAATAACAATATATACGGAGGGAGTGATTTTTGTTACTATTTTATATGAACAGATTAAGGTGTTTTATTGTTTATTGAGCTACACAGAGAAAAGAGGATCTCACTGTGATCGTCCTGAGACTGATGCTAACTTTTCCATTGCCATTGCTGTGTTTTATGTTGTGTTGCAGGTAATATGTTGTACATTTTTATATTACTTTTCATTACGTTTTTATTACATAGATGATTTCTTTTCCTCTGTTCAGTTAAATGGCTCACATTAGTTTATCTATCCCAGAATTTAATGTAAATGCTGTCAATTAGCCACATGTTATCTATTTTTACACTTACCTCTTGCTAAATATGTGTTCTTAAAAGCAATTTAGTCATATCATGGAGTGTGTGTGTGGGAGGGGAGTGGCTGGGGGCTTGTACAATAACAATATAAGGGAGTGATTTTCTTTCTATTTTATAAACAGATTTATGTGTTTTATTGTTTATTGAGCTACACAGAGAAAAGAGGATCTCACTGTGATCGTCCTCAGACTGATGCTAACTTTTCCATTGCCATTGCTGTGTTTTATGTTGTGTAATAAAAATCCCATAATCCACCTGGCTGTGTTCTGTGGTCTGTAGAAGCAACAGTAGTGTGGAGCTACATTTTACAGATAGCTGTGATATGATCTGGAAATAAAAGTATAACATTTTAAAGTATTTTCAGTTTGGTGTATTTTGGTCCCCAAATATCACATTAAAAGACATTTAGAATAATTCACACTGCTGCCAAACTGTCAGAATAGGTCAAATATGACCTGACCAGTAGTAAATAATATTGTATAATAGTAATAGCTTTGACAAACATGTAATTGTAGCCTATTAAAAACTAGCTGACGTTAGCTAGTTCTACTGTAGCCTCCTCCTCCTTTGACTCCGTTTTTCATGTGAAACCAGGAATCACACACTGCTCATCACTGTTGTCTACGACACTGACAGTTTCACTAGTTGATGAGTTGCTGTACAGACCTGTGTCTCTTACCTGGTGGTGTCAGCTGCTGCTGCTGTTTTGTATAACTCCTCCTCCTCCTCCTGCTCCTTCTCCTCCTCCTCCTCCTCCTCCTCCTGGGCCTCATACTGGTGTGAAGTGTGACAGATGTGCTTTGGCTCTTCCAGATGTGCAGCAGAGTCAGGACTGGTCAGCGCTGTGTGTCACCAGCTCTAAAAAGAATAAAATTTTGCCATGTTTTTAGTGATAAAATGTTGTAAAAATGAGGCTGTGAATGATATATCAACAATCCCCTCTGTAAAAACCTTCAGAATATAGAAAGGGATCAAAGTGGAAGGTTTGGTGTCTGTAAGTGCTGCTGAAGTGGAGATTTCTAGCTCAGAGTCTAAGGAAAAACTCTCTCTGAGAAAATGACCTTTAAAGATTTGTATTTTAAAATTCCATAGATTGTTATTGTCAATGGTACTTTTATGATTTGTTGCTGATGCAAAGGAAATTACGATTTTTTGTCACACAGGAGTTTGAACTTTTGGTGAATTTAGGAGAAATCTACAGATGAAAGAGGCCAAAATAAAGTAAAATAACCACCTTAATGTGGATCTTCTACCATTTCTCTCCACTTTTCTAAAAGAAGACACACCAAGAGGCAAAATAGCTCAAAATCCCCAAATTTACCAGTGCATGAAAAAACAATGTTTTTGCCTGTTAGTGTCTGGCTTTAAGCAGTTAATGGTATTTTAGAAATCCCAGTTCTTCCTACAGGAGTGGTGGTCCCTTATAACACCAACAGATTTCTACATGGTGGATGTTCTGTCTCATATAAATCTGACGTCTGAAAACAATATTCATCGTGTAATTTATCTAAGTTGTAGATGTAGCTAGCTAGCTTACCTCCCGGCCGCTGTTTCTTTGTGTGTCAACAGTTCTTCCCGCCATTACTGATGCGTCCAAAACGTCCCAAAGCGCAGTCCCGGCGTTGCCTGGCAACCATGACCGCACGTCACTGGTTTAAAAAAAGAAGAAAAAAAAACTAGGGCTGTATTCGAAACCGCATACTATACTGCTAGTACGTACTGATTTGGCCAAAATGTAGTATGTAGTATGCAGTATGCGATCAAAAGCAAAATCTGCAGTATGTGAAAAGTTCCCGGATGTCGTACTGATTCGGAAAATATCTCCAGTATGCATCTGACCAGTCTACATCGCCTACTGTATCCCACAATGCAATGCTCCCCTGACGTCTAACCGTAACCAGAGCGTAACCAAAGACGGTAGTGTAGCCGTGTACCGTAACTATAGTTTAATAAAATAAAACTTAATGCAGACTGATCGGTTCATTGTAAAATATTTATTTATTTTTTGTAAATGTGGTGATTTCTGTACGTAACGTTAGGCTCCAGAGCCCCGAGGCAGCGCTGCTTACACACAAGAAGCTTCACTTTACATTCAAACAAACTAATGCTACTGCCACAATTGAGATTTCATCAATGAGACCGACATTTATCTCCTTAAAATAATTTAACCAGCCGGTGGTAAACCTTTAAAAACCTGCGGGTAAGTTAATTAGCGACCGTTTTCTCCTCCGGAATGACGTCGTAGTGCTGGCCGGCCGAGCAGCTCTGCAGACCGGCTGCTGCCTCTGTGATGTCCCGGTCGCTGCGGAGCTTCACTTCTCCGAAAAACATCGGAGCAAACTTTTAAACAGCCGTCATTTGGATAAACTGGCCGTATATTTGTGGTCTTAACAGTTACTTTCTCGCATGAAAAAATATTAAAACTTAATAAAGTTACATAATTACAGCGCTAGAGCGAGAAATAAAACAGCTTTTAGCCTGTTTACAGCTACTGCTACCGGTTGCCGTGAAATGCATTCTGGGAAACTCGTATACTGCATACTGCGATGATAACGGCGTCGGTCTGCTCAAGTTGCATACTGAATCCCACATTCAGTATGCAGTATACAGTACATATAACGCAGTATGTAGTAGGCAGTACGGTAGTATGCGGTTTCGAAAACAGCCTAGTAGTATTTTTGACCCGGAACAGCCAGAAACCACCACCACTACCTGAAACTAGAGCTCTGTAAAAGAGAGTAAGGACAGCATTGGTCCAATGGCAGCGCCTCCTGGTGGAGGAATATGGGTTTTGCAAACGTTTCCCAAGAACTGACATCTCTGCATTGTTGGTGAATGAGCAGTGTGGTGTTTTCAATAATTTAAGGACATTTATAGATCACCCACGTTAATAGCATCATTGAGGATCCTTTACAGATCTTTTTTTTTTTTTTTTGTGATCAAATGTTTATTTAACAAGAATACAAGTTACAACCAAGAAACATGACTCATTAATTGACAATAGAGACAGTACAAAATTCCTTTACAGATAAATATTAACACATAGGCAACAAAAAAAAAAAGTCTACATTAAAGCAGAAGTAAGCTGAATGTTTGTGTTAATATAAGTTGTATCTTCCAACAGCAATCACTTCAGTGTTTGGTCTGAAACATGGGTCTGTCAGTCACTCTGCTCTGCTGTAAGATACTGAACTGTGCAGCAGGGGGCGCTGTGCTGTGTGTGCATTTGGGGACTGATGCTCCAGCTCGTGTTTCTCAGTTCTTCTTCCTATTTCTCAGTATTAGCTACTCTGTTTTTTTTTTATTATTTCCTGTTTACTGTGGGTGAAGCTTCTTTACTGTCGTGACCTCTTCCTCTCAGTTCATCCTCTCTTTTTTCTTTTTCTACTTCATGGTAAATGTGTTCACTCATATCTATGTGTGCTGCACTTTGCTTTGTCCTTGTGGTGGAATGAAGAGGTTATGTGAAAATAATGAGAATTTACCTTAAGGGACAATAAAAGTCTAAAGTCTTATTTTATGTTGTTTACTTTTTCATTGAACAAAGACAATGTACAGAACACAAACCGTGACTTAAATTACATGGGTAAAACAGGCAAATATATCAGTAGTCGAGTTGTAAAAAAAATTCAGGGAGGATGGTCAATTTTTTTCACCTTATTAAAAAAAAAGGGGGGGGCAGTGTAATTCATGTAAACTATATTATATAATTTATTATTATAAAATTATAAATTATATATAAATATATATATTTTATTATTATTATGGAGCTTCTCCACTAGTACCAACTCAGCTGGGCTTTAATTGATTTGACATCTATCTAAAGCACTGTAGGGGGGTCTGGGGGCACTCCCCCAGAAAAAAATTGTGATTTTTAACACATAAATAAGGCATTCTGGTGTACTCTGAGGAGAAAATAAAGGGAAAAGACAACATTGCTTCAGATAAAACATTTAAAAAAGCCCATTTAGTAGGCCTACTGACTAAGGTTCCTTTCATTGTAATGACAAGAATGGCTAAAGTGTATGAAAGTGAACTCAGAACTGGTCTAGTGTGGAGCTGTGGCTGGAGAGCAAAAACAAAACTCTGACCGAGAATAGTCACTCCTCGCGCTCATAGATGTTGATGTAAACACAAAATGTAAACACACTAACATCAGTGGGTCACTTGCAGCACCACGCCGGACCGGACCGGGCCGGTCCACTGACCCACCGGCGGTCTGCCCCTGCTGGCGCGAGTCACCACAACTGCAGAAACTTGTCCCCTTTTCCGTGACTCGGAACCGCTCGGAACGCGATCTATCGCTAGAGTTCAGATCACCTGTCACCTTGGTTACCTGGCTGTTAACCAATAAAACACGGAGGAGGATTCTCGCTTCTACAACACTTCTCTCTGATTGGTCGTGGCGTCGTGCCTGTGTTGCATTCACTGTGACCGGGAAATTACAAAACTACCTTCTCAGTTAAAGGTACCATCCCGGGCGGCTCATTTTGTGGCAAAAATATAAAAATCTGAGTATATCGGTTAAGTATTAGACAGTAATTGATGCTATTAGTGGTTTGACATATCAATGACGAAATTTGGTCATCTGTGTAAGGAGTAGGGACTAAAATTTGGCCGACCAATCAAATTAGTCTCAGTTCAACTTTGGTTGGATGGCCCGTCTGTCAGTCAACGTGCACGCTGTTCTGCTAGTATGCAAGCACTTTGATTGTAGCTACACTTTTTCACAGTACATCACAGCCAGCCAGCCAGCAGCTAGAAAGCTAGGAATTCGTCATGGCACAGCTAAAGGACCAGCCGGATATCCAACCTCCAACTGCACCTCCTAATCAACCACCACCCAAAAACCTAACACTTTTATTGAAAGTATGAAAGACCGTCAGAAGTTACTTGGCTCGTTTTCTCCCTCGGGATTGCTGAGGTCGCCCGGCAGATCAGCTCAGTGGAGTGGCTGCTGCTGCTGCTGCTGTGACAGCTGCCATGGTCCCTGTACTGGGGGCTCACACAGACTCTGCACTTCTCCCAAACAACGGAGCAAATTTCCTAACAAAGGTTATAAACTGACCACAGACTCTGGATTAAACTGTGACGTGTTAACAGTGCTAAAGCCAGAATTAAAACAGCTTTTAGCAGCTTTATTGGCTGTCGGTTGCCACAATGCTAATTTCTGTTAGCCCGTCTATGAGGTTTTGCATTATGTTAGCATTAAGCTAGCGGGCTTTATGCTTAGTTGTAATACTGGCTGTGTGTGTTTTGAACGTTGTTTAAAACTATGTACATCTTTGATGCTTAAATATATATATTACCGCTTAATACTCCTCTTTTATTTTATGTATGCTGCTATTTTTTATGCAGCCTTACTGTCGGTTGCCGCGGGCTAATTTCTGTTAGCCCGTCTATGAGGTTTTGCATTATACGTTAGCATTAAGCTAGCGGGCTTTATGCTTAGTTGTGATACTGGCTGTGTGTGTTTTGAACGTTGTTTAAAACTATGTGGGTTTGATTGAACATCTTTGAAGCTTAAATATGTATATTACCGCTTAATACTCCTCTTTTATTTTATGTATGCTGCTATTTTTTATGCAGCTTTACTGTCGGTTGCCGCGGGCTAATTTCTGTTAGCCCGTCTATGAGGTTTTGCATTATACGTTAGCATTAAGCTAGCGGGCTTTGTGCTTAGTTGTGCTGGCTGTGTGTGTTTTGAACGTTGTTTAAAACTATGTGGGTTTGATCGAACATCTTTGATGCTTAAATATAGCCTATATATTCCCACTTAATATATTGCTTTACTCCTCTTTTTATTTTATGTAGGTATTTTTACTGTAGGGCAGGCTAATCTTGACAAATAAAACCTTGAAGCAAAAAGATCTTGCCTTTTGTTTGAGAACTGACATTTGTACAATAATTCAGTAACAGTTGTAAATGTACCTTTGTACAATTTATTTTTTAATATTTTACCGTTCAAAAGCAAGCTCAGTGCTGTCTGTCCCATAGAATAACATGACAGTGGCAGCCTGCTGTAGCCGCTCTGATGCCCTGCTTGTGGTGCAATACATACAACAGTCTCCGGCTGCAATGAACACCGAGCAATGGGGGCGTGGTTTTTGTGATTCCTGATTGGACGGAGGGGCGGGTGTGCGATTCGAAAAAGAAATCGTTAGTCCAGTAAATCCAGCCGCCCGGGATGGTACCTTTAATGTGCGCTTCTGTTTAACTCCGTCTGAGAAAACATCCTGGACCTGGGCTGTAAGAAATGTTCGGGGCTAGAGCCGGGAAGCCCAGGCCAGGCGACAGCCTGAATATAATTATAGTTATGTCCAACATTTAATGTAAAAAGGGGATGGAGAGGGGGGATGGCATTTTTACAGGGGGGATGATTTTGATCGTTTTTATTTCAGGGGGGATGCCATCCCCCCCCATCCCCCCTCAACTCGACTACTGCATATACTGTATATATTTCAGGCATTTTTGAATGACAAAGGACAAGGACACATAAATAGTACTAACAGACTCTCTCTCTGACACTAGGCGAGGCAAAGCAGCTTTATTTATACAGCAGATTTCTTACCAAGGGGCAGCTCAGTGTGCTTTATATAAAAACTAAACATTTAACAGTAAGAGTTGGGAACGAGAAGGGGAGAAAAAAAACGAGCAAACATAAAAACATACAATTTAAAAATTTTAAAATAAACCCAAAATAGTAAAAAAGACAAACTAGTTACACTAGTTTATGTGTTATAACTGACCCATGTTACAGCCATCGGTCTCCCCTAATAAACGAATAGATATTAGTGGATGTTGTCGTCCTTTTTCTTCTCTCTGGGTCGACCATGCTCTGAGCTTTGGGACTACAGTTCCCATGATGCTTAGAGAGATTTACTGTAAGTGAGTGCCATGTTGCCTCTGAGTCGGTGTGTTAGCCACAGTGAACCTGGATTATAAAACCCTGCACACAGAGTTACACATGCCCCCCCCCCCCCCGCATTAAAGCAGTTGAAACTGATCTTATCGTTTAAGGGGCCACAATATTGCAACATCAACTAATAAGAAGGAAAAAACATTTCCGTGGAAAGTCCTTTCAGCAGCAGGTGTTATCAGGTCGGTCTCAGTGACAGAAACCACAGAGATCTGACGTCAGTCGCTCAGCAACAGGCAGCAGCTCAACCTCTGAGAGGAGGGGGGGGGGCATGTATGTGTTTTATTACTGTTGTTTCAATGTCACTACTATTCATGTAGAGTTAAAATAAAAGTATTTGAGGATCAAACCTGAGGTCAGGGCTGGTGTTTAACCAACATGGACCCTTAGCGTCTGGGCATCGTAACAACACACACCTGCTGTTTTAGTCGATCGGGTGAAAGTGGTTTCTCCACCTGCAGAGACCAGCGATCAGCCCCAGACTTTGGCTCAGCAACAGGTAGATCCATGTGTCCCTGTGGTCCACCAGGACCATGTCTTCTTCTTGGCTGACTTGTCCAACCAGAGAAGGGACAAAGAAACTCCAACAGCACCAGCTCCATGTTTTCTCTCCCAACAACCCAGCAGCAGGTTGTGTGGCAGTCTCTCTGGGGTTTTAAGTAGATGAAAACAGACTTCAGTCCATTTACATCTGGATTTCTTTGAGTTAAAATCCTCATACATACATACATATATGCAGCAGGTGAACTATATATACATTGAGTTGAGATGGTGTCATGATAAAGCCACAGATGTGTTTCTGTGAAACTGTCATTCAGGAAATAACAAGTCATGCCATGTTAAAGAAGATGTACACACCACACGTAGATGAAGAGATAAAACCTGAGGTTAACAGAGGAGCAGAGGACGAGTCCAGCAGTCAGAGAGGAGACAGAGACGAAGACAGACGTCTACATGGACATGGATCACCTGCTGCTGCTGCTGCTGTGGAGCTCAGGTAGGACTGAGGGACATGGATGGAGGAATTACTGTTACTTTATTATTTGCAAATGCTTATCTTAAAGTCTGTGTGTGCGTAATTAGATTTGAAGATGTGTCAAACAATCTGTAAATGTGTATTGACATTTGTGTGTGTGTACATGAATCTGCAAAAGTGTATTCAGAATGTCTGTGTGTGTGTGTGTGTGTGTGTGTGTGTGTGTAAGTAAAAGTGAATGTTTTAGCAGTAACGTAGTTGTCAGAGATATTATTGCTGAGGTTTGTTAGAGTTAGGGTAGGTACGAAGGAGTATTAGGGCCAGCCAAAAAAAAAACAAAAAACTGCAGGCTTGACCACGTACCACAACAAAGCGACTGACTGCTCCATGACAGCAGCAGAGTGACAGACAGGCTCTTGTAGTAGTATTAAATACTACAAATACTACAGGAGAGGAGGTAGGCCTATCCTGTATAGTATTTGTATATGTAAATAGTACAGGAGGAGGCAGAGACCTGGATCACGGTGGTCTAGTCACGGAGGTGTCTCCAGTCACATTTAGTCACGTTAGCTCATATAACGTCTCTATGTAACTTATAAATGATTGTGTGTGTGTGTATGTTTGTTTGTTTGTTTGTTTTTTTTGGGGGGGGGGCAGCCATACTGTAGATATGGGGGACAGCAATAAAGAACATGCATTGCTGATTTCTGTACGTTAGCAGCAGGGGTTGGACACGTAAGTGATTCGTGTGCCGATTCTGAAGTCGGCCTACTGTACCGTCATACTCCGGCATTGAGTCAAAGTTAATCAGCTTTATTGTTCACTTTTATGGCGCTGCAGAGTTTGGCAGCCTGTCTGTCACTCTGCTGCTGTCATGGAGCCGACAGTCGCTTGTCGCTTTGTTGTGGTACGTGGTCAAGCCTCTGCAGTTTTTTTTTTTCTTGTGCCGGATTTATTTATTTTTTTTGCTTACTTTTTTCCCTTGCGCTGGATTTTTTATTTTTTTTTGGCTGTTTTTTTTTTTTTTTGGCTGGCCCTAATACTCCTTCGTAGGGTAGGTGCTAATACACAGAGCATCAAACAGTGAGCTGAATGTCTGGGCAGGTAACGTTACTGTTTACATGAAGCAGCGTGGAGCCGATGGTACTCAGCTGTCAGGCTGAACAAATGATGTGTTGGGGATAGGGCCGGGACTCGATTAAAAAAATTAATCGAATTAATGAGAGGCTTTGTAATTAATTAATCGCAATTAATCGCATTTTAATCGCATACAAATATTTGACCTGAGAACAGTGAGAAGCGTTTTTTCACATGGATTTTAGTATACCATTGAATGACTGAATACATAAGCTTAAGCATTCAAGGTGGTACTTAACCAAGACCAACAGACTAGGGATGCAAATTATATCAATATGTATCAAATATCGATTAATTCATTAATGGATATTTGATACATACAGATTAAATGGTCTTTCCACTACACTATGATGATTACTGTAGTATTTAACTAGGCTACTTAAATCACAGTAGCATAAACTGATTTGTTGAACTCAGCCTGATGTAAACATTAATAAAACTCAGTAACCAATCACACAGGCAGCTCCATGTTGTCCCTGTGTGATGTTCAGGGACAGGTCAGGACAGTCTGAAGACAGAGCTCTGAGGGTGAAGTCCTGTCATAATGAGATGAGCTGCACCTGTGACAGTGACAGGTCATAGATATAGCGCTGCAGCTGAGCAGTTAGCGCTATATAGCGCATTTAGCGTGCGCCCGTGTCTGTGTATCTATGTGCAGGCAGAGATCAGAGATGGTGTTTTAAATAACCATGCTAGCGTTTCACCAGCTCTCATCTCTGCCAGTCAGCCTCTCAAACTGCCGCCTCTCTCGCGTGCGGGCGCACCGCACGTAGACACACGTGAGAAAAAAAAAAAAATATATATATATATATATTTTTTTTTTTTTTTTGAATAAGTGCGATTAAATGCGTTAATGTTTTTAACGCGTTAATTTTTGTGTAATTAATTAATCGTAATTAATGCGTTTAAGTCCCGGCCCTAGTTGGGGATTCATTTCATTGTTCCTGACCTGTATGATGGTGCGACTGTTTCTGCTTCTTAGTGACGTCTCTGTCTTCACTGATCTCACTGATGTTTCCTTTCTGGTTTTCTCCTCAGGACTCTGGGCTGAAGGAAGCCACAGCTCCTCAGGTAAACAGAGAGGATGAGGACACATGAAGGTGCTGGTGGATGGATGAGGGTGGTGTCTATGTCTCAACACTGAAATAATTTCACTGTCCCCATTGGTCATCAGCTGATGGTCCTTCACCTTCCTGGTCACAGATCCTCTCGTTTACATTTAAAATGAGTTTACAGAGTGAAAAAGTAAAAAAGTAGAATTATTGCAATGAGGATAGTTTACAAGGGTTACTGAAGGTCTTGTTATAGAGTGAATTTGAGAGTAGGAAGAGGTACAACCACTAATGAAGCTCCATTTACTTTATTAACATCTCCCGCAGATTGAAGGGTTTGTTCCATCAGTACAACAAGGTTTTATTCTCATGTTTTTATATCAGTGTCATTCTTCATGCTACCACAAGATGGAGCCAAAGTGATTAATCTTCACCTGCTCAGGTAGAAGTGGAGCTACAGTTTGGATTTGCTTCATTTCTGTTTTAATCAAACTCACTTATTTTACTCTTCACTCTCTTCTCTGTGTTCAGAGTCTGTCAGGTTGGTGGGAGGAGCCAGTCGCTGTGCAGGTGAACTGCAGCTGAAACTAGGAGAGTGGAGACCAGTGGACAGCGACCACTACATCTGGAACCTGAAGACAGCATCTGTAGCCTGTAGAGATCTGGACTGTGGCTCTGCTGTTTCAACAAGAAGAAGAAAGGAGTCCTCATGGAGGTCTGTGTGGAGGATCGACACTAACTGTGTTCAGTCTGGATCTACCCTGAGGGAGTGTTCATCATCATCATCATCATTATCATCATTACCATTACCCTTCACCGTGGAGATCACCTGTTCAGGTAAGTCCATCAGTGACATCATCAGTGACAGTCAGGTTTAGTTTCTTCCTTCCTTTAATTGTGGAGGCAGAAATGTTCAGTAACATGTTATTTTTGTATTTAAGTGAGTGAAGGTCTGAAAACAAGACATTTAATATCTAAACGTGTTACATCATGTAACATCTCTCTCTCTCTCACACACACACACACACACACACACACACACACACACACACACACACACACACACACACAGACCATGGTCTTCCTGCATGTACAGGTGTAGGCAGCTCCCTGATCACATGTATGTTAAATAATGAAGAAAGCTCTATGTCCTATAGGAAGCCTTCACTGTAGTGAGTCATCTTACTTTCTCACTGTCGTTCCTCCATCATTATTTTCTTTAACATCAACAGTTTTAACACTTCAGTCTCTTTGAGCTCATCGTCTCTGACAGATCTCATTCTTTAGAGTTTGACAGATTTCTCTCTGGTTTATTTCTGCTGTAAAGACGTCAGAGACTCCTCATGAATTTATTTCATCTGTGGCAGAAAATCACATCACATGACTCTTTAGATACTCCTGTCGATTAAAGGAGCATTAACGCAAATTCAAATTCTTAATTCGGCCACTAGATGGAGCCAGTGGCGGAGCATATCAGATATAAACAAGTGGGCGTCTCTCCTCCATACATGTTATGCTTTATGGTATTTAAAAGTCAGCTGTCAGAGAGAGAGCAGCCTCGTTTGGTGATGAGAAGAACAAGTTCTCTAGTGTAGGACATGAGGAGAAAAAACATGCAGGTTTTCTGTAACATTATAAGATGGCGCACCCCCCGTAGTAACTCTGTTAAAATCATTTTGTTTTAACGCCAGGGTTTCTGCCTTAACAACAAAAGGGCTGCTGCCTAAACAAACGTCTTCAAAAAAAAGAAAAAGAAAAAGAAAAAAAAGAGATATTCACCACAAATTGATTCCCCCTGTCATGTGTCATTCTCTGGGCTATAAGAGCAAAACACAGTAATTACACCAATTATATATATAAAAGTTGATTATATGCTTCATTATTAAACTGTCACGAGCTTATCATATGTCTAAGGCAAATGTCAATATCCCAAACATTATAGCAATATATGATTTGGGGGTAAATATCACAACACTACACTGTTGGCTATTTTCTTTGTAAATTTAGTTATGGCTCCCCCCGACCTATCTTTTGCATATTTCAGCTTATTTTATGCTATTACTGCTGTATTTGCGTTAATGCTCCTTTAAAGTGGACTGACAAGGTTGCTTGACTGATGATGTTAAAGGGCATTTCCAGTCGTAATCAATGTTTACCTCAGATATCAGGTCTCCTATCATCAGTTCATTTCATACCATCCATGCTCCCAACTGCAGCGTGTGGACGTTTATATTCGTTTTTGTTCAAGGATAATTTTTTCAATGTTCATTAATGGGCTCTGGACTAATTTTAAAATTGTTCTGTGGTCACAAGTAATGTCATTTTGACCATCATTTGAATTAAAAAATTAGCTTTACAATTAAATGTAATCAAAATTCGGACTAACCGCAGCTTCCGCATTGTTCCTTTCTGGGTCAGAGGACAAACACCTCAGAGTCCCTCTACTGTTGTGTTCTCTGACCCAGAAAGGAACAATGCCGAAGCCACGGTAAGTCTGAATTTTGATTTAATTTAATTGTAAAAAGAAAAGGATGTTACTTGCGACCACAGAACAAGTTTAAAAGTACTCCGGAGTCCATTATTGAACATTGAAAAAATGATAGAATATAAACGTCCACACGCTGCAGTTTGGAGCATGGATGGTATAAAATGAACTGATCATAGGTGACCTGATATCTGAGATAGACATTGATTACAACTGGAAATGCCCTTTAAAGTTGTTTCTGTGAAAATATTGAATGAGTCTGAATGAGTCTTTGACTCAAGAGCTGGACTGTGAGTTTCTTTAATGGTTGTGTTGGGGACAGAGAAGGAACTCATTTCTGGACACATGCTGATGACTTTAAAGTTGATATGACAGTAAATAAAGGTCAGGATCAAAGTTTAAATGTTGTGTCTCTCTCTGCAGACTCTGTCAGGCTGGTGAATGGGACCAGTCTGTGTTCAGGCAGACTGGAGGTCAAGTCCAACCAGTCTAACCAGTGGTGGTCCTCAGTGTGTGAAGATGACTTTGACCAGCAGGATGCAGAGGTGGTCTGTAGGGAGCTTGGCTGTGGGGCTCCTTCAGTCCTCCAGGGGGCGCTCTATGGAGCAGTGGAGGCTCCAATGTGGACCAAAGAGTTCCAGTGTGGAGGCCATGAGTCAGCTCTCCTGGACTGTAGAAGCTCAGGCTCAACTAGAACCAGCTGCTCACCTGGCAAAGCTGTTGGACTCACCTGCTCAGGTACAAGTGGAGCTACAGTTTGGATTTGCTTCATTTCTGTTTGAATCAAACTCACTTCTTTTACTCTTCACTCTCTTCTCTGTGTTCAGAGTCTGTCAGGTTGGTGGGAGGAGCCAGTCGCTGTGCAGGTGAACTGCAGCTGAAACTAGGAAAGTGGAGACCAGTGGACGACTACGACTGGAACCTGAAGGCAGCATCTGTAGCCTGTAGAGATCTGGACTGTGGCTCTGCTGTTTCAACAAGAAGAAGAGAGGAGTCCTCAGAGAGGTCTGTGTGGGGGATCAACACTGACTGTGTTCTGTCTGGATCTACCCTGAGGGACTGTTCATCATCACCAGGTTACAGGTCCTCTACCTCCACCGTGGAGATCACCTGTTCAGGTAAGTCCATCAGTGACATCATCAGTGACAGTCAGGTTTAGTTTCTTCCTTCCTTTGTTGCAGAGGCAGAAATGTTTAGTAACATGTTATTTTTGTATTTAAGTGAGTGAAGGTCTGAAAACAAGACATTTAATATCTAAACGTGTTACATCATATAACATCTCTCTCTCTCTCTCACACACACACACACACACACACACACACACACACACACACAGACCATGGTCTTCCTGCATGTACAGGTGTAGGCAGCTCCCTGATCACATGTATGTTAAATAATGAAGAAAGCTCTATGTCCTATAGGAAGCCTTCACTGTAGTGAGTCATTTAGAGATCAGCTGTCAGAGAGAGAGCAGCCTCGTTTGGTGATGAGAAGAACAAGTTCTCTAGTGTAGGACATGAGGAGAAAAAACATGCAGGTTTTCTGTAACAAGATGGCGCACCCCCCGTAGTAACTCACACACACACACACACACACACACACACACACACACACACACACACACACACACACACACACAACGTCTCGAGAGAAGCAGCCTCTCTGTTTTCCAAAACTACGGAGTGGCCCGCATTAATGTGCCGTTAAAATCATTTTGTGTTAACGCCAGGGTTTCTGCCTTAACAACAAAAGGGCAGCCGCCTAAACTAATGTCTTCAAAAAAAAAAAAAAATCTATATACTAGCGATATTCACCACAAATTGATTCCCCCTGTCATGTGTCATTCTCTGGGCTGTAAGAGCAAAACACAGTAATTACACCAATTATATATATAAAAGTTGATTATATGCTTCATTAAACTGATTGTCACGAGCTTATCATATGTCTAAGGCAAATGTCAATATCCCAAACATTATAGCAATATATGATTTGGGGGTAAATATCACAACACTACACTGTTGGCTATTTTCTTTGTAAATTTAGTTATGGCTCCCCCCGACCTATCTTTTACATTTTTCAGCTTATTTTATGCTATTACTGCTGTATTTGCGTTAATGCTCCTTTAAAGTGGACTAACAAGGTTGCTTGACTGATGATGTTAAAGGGCATTTCCAGTCGTAATCAATGTTTACCTCAGATATCAGGTCTCCTATGCTCAGTTCATTTCATACCATCCATGCTCCCAACTGCAGCGTGTGGACGTTTATTTGTTTTTGTTTAAAGGGACAACGAGGAGTTTTGGAAAAGCGAAGCGTTTTCAAACTACATTTATGAGCCTCCGCGCGCACCGTAAAATTCTTTTGACCGGTGCAAGACGGACTCATGTTTTCATTCATCAATAATTAAAGTCAGAGGTTCAAAGAGGTTCACATACCGTCGTAGTTCCCACCATAAACGGCGATTCAGCTACGTTATTCTCATGACTCGTTGCGAAACTGAAAGTAAAGAAACACTGGTCGGCTCGACCAGCATCTCCGCCACCACTAATAGTAACAAAATAACGATAGAGACAGAATGATATATTTATCGAAAATGGGCCCATTAACAAGTGTGGGTAGCGGAGATTCATCCACATTAACGTGAGACTTTTTTATAACCGATTAGAAACTCCTCGTTGTCCCTTTAAGGATCATTTTTTCAATGTTCATTAATGGGCTCTGGACTAATTTTAAAATTGTTCTGTGGTCACAAGTAACGTCATTTTGACCATCATTTCAATTAAAAAATTAGCTTTACAATTAAATTTAATCAAAATTCGGACTTACTGCAGCTTCCGCATTGTTCCTTTCCGGGTCAGAGTTCCTCTACCGTTGTGTTCTCTGACCCAGAACGGAACAATGCCGAAGCCACGGCAAGTCTGAATTTTTATTTAATTTAATTGTTAAACAAAAAGGAGGTTACTTGCGACCACAGAACAAGTTTAAAATTACTCCGGAGTCCATTAATGAACATTGAAAAAATGATAGAATATAAACGTCCACGTTAACTGATCATAGGTGACGTGATATCTGAGATAGACATTGATTACAACTGGAAATGCCCTTTAAAGTTGTTTCTGTGAAAATATTGAACGACCTGACTGAAATAAACACATTTTTATTCATTCATTCATTCATGTTGAAGTCCAGACCGTTGGTTGACTGGACTGTGAGTTTCTTTAATGGTTGTGTTGGGGACAGAGAAGGAACTCATTTCTGGACACATGCTGATGACTTTAAAGTTGATATGACAGTAAATAAAGGTCAGGATCAAAGTTTAAATGTTGTGTCTCTCTCTGCAGACTCTGTCAGGCTGGTGAATGGGACCAGTCTGTGTTCAGGCAGACTGGAGGTCAAGTCCAACCAGTCTGACCAGTGGTGGTCCTCAGTGTGTGAAGATGACTTTGACCAGCAGGATGCAGAGGTGGTCTGTAGGGAGCTTGGCTGTGGGGCTCCTTTAGTCCTCCAGGGGGCGCTCTATGGAGCAGTGGAGGCTCCAATGTGGACCAAAGAGTTCCAGTGTGGAGGCCATGAGTCAGCTCTCCTGGACTGTAGAAGCTCAGGCTCAACTAGAACCAGCTGCTCACCTGGCAAAGCTGTTGGACTCACCTGCTCAGACACAGGTACAGTTTGGATTTGCTTTAGGGATGCACATTTTGAATTTTTTTTCTGACCGATAACCGACACTCGTTAACCGATTATTAACCGTTAACCGATAAGATTAAGATGCTTGCGGCGCACGGCAAAAAAAAAAAAATATCGCTCCAATTTTTTTTCTTCTTTTGGGCCGTTAAATACACACGTGCGCTGCGACAGAGCAGCGCCACATCCACTGTGCTCTGTCTCAGCTGATTGCGGTCATATGGAGGTTACATCGTCCAATGTACAGTAGAACTGTTTTTATACAAAGTGCAGCCAAACACCAGGCTGAAGGAACAGCAGAGCTCCTCTGACAGCTCCTCTGTGGAGCTGCAGGAGAGCTGCAGGTGAACGACTGGACAGCAGCGACGTCCTCGTCCTCTTTTTTTTTTTTTTTCTCAGCGTCGTAGTTACAGGTGATTCACATCTATGTCCGTGTAGCTACATTTATTGTCTGATCTTCCTTCATGGGGGCTGCTGCACATAATGTCAGTCCTCCTGTGTAACTTTTTGCTGCGAATATGACTGAAGGCACGTGAACTCTGCACGTGTCGACATGCCCCGATGAGTTGACGACATAAGGACCTAATAATAATAAAAAAATAACCGATTCGGTCAAAGTTCTTGTTATCGGTTAACGGTTAAACGGTTAATCATGTGCATCCCTAATTTGCTTCATTTCTGTTTGAATCAAACTCACTTCTTTTACTCTTCACTCTCTTCTCTGTGTTCAGAGTCTGTCAGGTTGGTGGGAGGAGCCAGTCGCTGTGCAGGTGAACTGCAGGTGAAACTAGAAGAGTGGAGACCAGTGTACAGCAGGAACTGGAACCTGAAGGCAGCATCTTTAGCCTGTAGAGAGCTGGACTGTGGCTCTGCTGTTTCAACAAGAAGAAGAAAGGAGTCCTCATTGAGGTCTGTGTGGTGGATCTACACTGGCTGTGTTCAGTCTGGAGTTACCCTGAGGGAGTGTTCATCATCATCAGATTCCTCTTCCTTCACCGTAGAGATCACCTGTTCAGGTAAGTCCATCAGTGAGTAATATTTCCATTAATCTACAGTGCCCCCCCCCCCCCCCTCCCCACACTGCACCCCCCTTGTAAGAGAAGCGACCACATCACGCTGGTTACCTGTGAGTTTTAGAATTGATTTTAAGATTTTGCTGCTCGTTTTTAAAGCCTCAAAGACCCCTTCCTCCGTGTTTTTTGTGCTTTTCACATGTTCCTGTGGCATTTTTCTGATGTTAGAGGACGTATCAGCAGAAAAGGAAGTGCAAAATTGCATGTCTGAGTTTTTCTGCCTTCTAATTGCTGTTAACCAACGGCAGACGCAAACTGGCAGTTTCAGGGAGACTGGGGTTGACAGCGTCACAACCCCAGGGCAGGGCATAGTTAAGTGTAACTTACCGGTAAGTTATTGTTGACAGCTGGTGTGAACAATAATCACACCAGCCAGTAGAGTGGACTGAAGTTAACTGCCCCATGCTCGAGCTGAACAGTACACATTGCATCTAGTGAACCCTATTGCTAGGCAATCATGTCAACACATTCTACCATAAATTAATTAGTTATCACGAGAAAACGGTCTTTGTTATAATGAGATAACGAAATAAATTAATTCGTTATCACGGAAAAAAAGTATTTGTTATATTGAGATCATGAAATAATACGTCGTTATCACAAGAAAACTGTAAGAAAAAAAAATATTATGGATGTGGCCGGTCTTGGCTTCCGTAATTGTATTATGTATTTCAATTGTATTTATTGATAAGACCTTTGTAACCTTAAAAGGTGCTCTTTAAAATTATAATTATTATTGTGCCGATCTGCATCTGGATCCTCCATTGGCAACTAGGACTGCTGCAGGTCAGACAGCTGGAGAGCGCAGGTTTTTTATTTTTATTTTTTTTTAGCTAATGTCAGGTTTCGCGAAAGCGCGTGGTGACACACGTGTTGGTCCGCATTCCCTCATATTTGCCGTGCATGCGTACCTGCGTACCAGTTGTAATACAGGATAATTAGTATCAATTTTATCTTGTTGTCTTTCCAGTGAACATCTGGATCAGAGTCCTTGTAGAAACTGACTGTTAACATTCAGCCAATCATTTCTCTGTTTGCAGACCTGCTGGTCCAGCCAATCATCTCTGTGTCCTCCATGTACGGGGTCTCCCAGGCCCAGCAGCAGGGTTATTCAGGTGTGTTCCTGGGCTCCAACTTCAGCATCAGCTGCTCCATCCAGCCACAGTACCCAGGAGGCTCCTTCCAGCTCACCTTCACCTCCTCCACCACAACGGACAACTACACCCAGCCAGCTGTCAATCACTCCGCCTCCTTCCTGTTTCCTGCTGCAGAGCCCGCCCACCAAGGAAACTACAGCTGTGTTTATCACCTCTACGTTTTCTCTCATAACTTCTCCTCTGAGAGCCGTCGACTGTCCCTCACCGTCTCAGGTGAGTTGAAGCACATTTCACCTGTCTGTGCTCAGGGGCCCATTGTCTCTTCATCCGTCCATGTTGCTGTAGTGAAAAGTCCACGACAGGAGAGGATCCAGTGAAGGTACATGAGCACCATGATGGTAAGAAACTGGGTTTTACATGATGAGTCAGACGTCAGCAGGATGACTCAGCTTCACCAGGATCATGTTTGGTAAACTGCCTGTAAAGATGGTGATTAACACTCACCTGAGACATTTCAACCAGACACAGGCTGGAAGGAGACAAGAAGCTTCAGTTCATCCTTTCAGACTAACTCTGTCCACCTGTTGTGTCTGTCCAACATCGTCAGTGCACAGAGACGATCAGACGACCTTATTCTCTAAGAACTGACTCAAACATGTTGAGGTTTGTTTAATGAAGCTGTTGTACTCATGTCATGTGATCTAACGTGATGACTGAATGTGTCTCATCAGATCCAACAGGTCGTATCATCAGACTGGTCGTCCTGCCACTCGGTCTGCTGCTGCTGCTGATCGCTGTCATCTGTCTCAGCCTTAAAGGAGCTGGATGTAAGAAATGTATGGTAAGTAATCATAAAATCACTCAATATGTCGGGAATCATGTTAATTTGAAATACTGATCTAACTGACAACATTAGTACAGCAGGAATATTCACATTTAAAAACACAAATCACTGCACATGAACATGCACTAAGGCTCCTGTAGATGCAGAGTAACAGTGTGTTGAGTTGACGTGAACTCTGCTCGTAGTTACTGTGAGTCAGCAATGAAACAATCAGAGCAAAAAGCTAGATATGTTTTCATCTTCATGACTTGGCGCTCTTGTTCCCTGTTTTGTAAGTTTGTTTTATCTACTTCGTATTTCAACGATTTTAATTGTTATCTCTTCACCTGTTCTTACCTGGCCAGGGACTACAGGTGGAAATGAGCAAATGTTGCTATAACCTGGCTCAGGACATCTTTTCTTGTCTCACAAGATGAATGTTTTTTGTGCACTGTCCCTGTTTTAAATAAATAAATTCTGATCCTGTCCTATGATAACAGATGTAGATGTGCTGCTGCTTCATCATCTCACTGCAGGTAGTAACTAATGCAGTCTAACATTTGACAGAATTTGAAATGCAGCAACAGTTTTGGCCACAGTCTTACGTACAGCTCCTTTAAGGTACCAGACTCACCTTTGTTGCCCTGAGCTCTGTCTGACATGAAGCTCTCAGCTCCTGTATGTTGAACTGAAGTCTCATGTCTGTGTGCTGCCACATCTCTCCAGGCCACCAGGGGGCAGAGTCCAGTCCAACAGGAGGCCATAGAGCTGCAGTCTTTCAACCTGGGTGTTTCCACAGCTGAGGGAGGGCCAGCTGAAGAAGAAGGAGTCCAGGCTGCTGCAGAGGACGAACTTGTCTGACATCCAGACTTGTCAGCTGCCACACACCTGTCCATCAGCTCAGTCAACGATCCAGCATCGTCCCTCAGATGTTCCCTTTAGAGTTTCACTGAGATCCTGCATCGTCCCTCAGATGTTCCCTTTAGAGTTTCACTGAGATCCAGCATCGTCCCTCAGATGTTCCCTTTAGAGTTTCACTGAGATCCAGCATCGTCCCACAGATGTTCCCTTTAGAGTTTCACTGAGATCCTGCATCGTCCCTCAGATGTTCCCTTTAGAGTTTCACTGAGATCCAGCATCGTCCCTCAGATGTTCCCTTTAGAGTTTCACTGAGATCCAGCATCGTCCCTCAGATGTTCCCTTTAGAGTTTCACTGAGATCCTGCAGGAGGAAATCCTCTGTGGTTTCATCTCTCCTCTCAGTCTCATGTGATCAACAGGTTTTTGCAGCACAGTATCTCTTGGAGAAACAACACTGACTTATTGGTTTAGAGACTGAAAGTACAGTGATGATGCTTTCAAAGGCAAAGTTATGAATTGTTTTTTCTTCATCAATTAATCTCAGCCAAAGATGAGTGAAGAGCAAACACCTGGATTTTGGATCATCATCTTCAGGACTGTTGGGACTTTGTGAATCTGAAGCAGAGCAGAGCGGAAATCTGTGTG
The DNA here is from genome assembly GCF_045865225.1 of Trachurus japonicus. Lineage (NCBI taxonomy): Eukaryota > Metazoa > Chordata > Actinopteri > Carangiformes > Carangidae > Trachurus > Trachurus japonicus. The sequence continues at coordinate 1,162,754 of NC_140925.1, forward strand.
AACCGTCTGTCACACACAAGTTCACTTGGTGATTCCTGACTATATGTAAATAGTTGTATTTAGCCATTACTAACAACTGCCCAGTTGCTTCATGCTTCTCTATCTAAAAATATACATATATAAAGAAAACATACAAAACAATAATGAATGTGGAAGTCGACCGCCCACCTCTCCAGTACATTTCCTATGATGCCCTCCATAGTCTCTCCTCTAAAGCTTGTTTGTGTGGCTCTTTTGTGTCCTCTGCTCTCCATATCAACTCATGTGCTGTTTACTTCATGTCTTCATAATATGATAAGAATTCCCTCATAATAAAAGTCTGAATTGTAAACAGCAGATCTAATTACAATATATAAATGTATAAATATCCTATCGGAACTCAGTAAATGGGTGATTAATCGTTATTTGATGTAAGAGAGCAGGGAGAGGGGATTGAGGTTTTACACCACTCATTTATGGAACAAAAACATTTACTATCATCACCCAATATCATGTTTAATTTTTACCTAAGACGTGAAAACATAACAGCCATATTGTCTTTAATATATGACCACAACAACCGTTAAACACCGTCCAGACTGATAAATCATGAATATCTATGATTAGTCAGTTTACTGTATCTGTGTCACGAAGGTAATGTCAACTAACGCTCACTAACGCCCGCACTTGCAAATTTTTGTAATGCTAAATATGACTGATAGCTGCATACATATCATTTAATGAAGCATAAGAAAATATAATAGCTCACTTACCTCTACTGACAACTCTTATCCATCCACACGTTCACAACGCGAGGTAGAGGTACGGTCGACGGCGCTCACTCAGGAGACAGGAAGTGAAGCTGTACCGTTTCATACCATTGGTGCAGCTTGTAAAGAACCATCTTGTCATAGTTTCCCTAAAAACTATGACAAGGTTTCCTTAAAACCACCGTCTCAACAATGGATCTGAAATCCATTTCAATAGATTCAGGTCGTATATGTGTAAGAGAGTTGATTTGTGCTTGTTAAATTATGGCAAAACAGGTGCAACGCTGCCATCTATTGGCACAGTGGGTGGCGTGGGAACTGAACAGAGGATGTGGTAAGATGTACTGCATGGTCTGGGATAATTATTGATTTTTCTTAATGAGGGTTCTCATTGTGATTTACTCTAACTGGGTTGAGCACTTACCGCCATTTGTCGTCCACAAATTAATGTTTAGAGACTTGTTAATGAAGCTAACCTTCCTAAAATGTTTATTCTCGTTTCATGTGTTGTGATCTTCCCATGTCTGCTGTGTTGTCTGCTGTGTAGCAGGTTTATTGTACATTTTTATAATATTTGTCATGGCGTTTTGATTGCATATTTTGCCTGTGTGATCTGATTTATTTTTATCTGTTCAGTGCATTGGCTCACATTAGTTTATCCATCCCTGAATTTAGTGTAAATGCTGTCAATTAGTCACATGTGAACTATTTTTACACTTACCTCATGGTAAATATGTGTTCTTAAAAGCAATTCAAGTCATATCATGGAGTGTGTGTGTGGGAGGGGAGGGGCGGGGGGTGTTACTTATATCTTGTAGAATAACAATATATACTAAGGGAGTGATTTTCTTTCTATTTTATATGAACAGATTCGGGTGTTTTATTGTTTATTGAGCTACACAGAGAAAAGAGGATCTCACTGTGATCGTCCTGAGACTGATGCTAACTTTTCCATTGCCATTGCTGTGTTTTATGTTGTGTTGCAGGTAATATATTTTACATTTTTATATTACTTTTCTTGACATTTTTATTGTATATTTGGCCTGTGTGATTTGATTTCTTTTTCCTCTGTTCAATTAAATGGCTCACATTAGTTTATCTATCCCTGAATTTAATGTAAATGCTGTCAATTAGCCACATGTGAACTATTTTTACACTTACCTCATGGTAAATAGTGTTCTTAAAAGCAATTTAGTCATATCATGGAGTGTGTGTGTGGGAGGGGAGGGGCTGGGGGCGTTACTTATATCTTGTAGAATAACAATATATACTAAGGGAGTGATTTTCTTTCTATTTTATATGAACAGATTCGGGTGTTTTACTGTTTATTGAGCTACACAGAGAAAAGAGGATCTCACTGTGATCGTCCTCAGACTGATGCTAACTTTTCCATTGCCATTGCTGTGTTTTATGTTGTGTTGCAAGTAATATGTTGTGCATTTTTATGTTACTTTTCTTGACATTTTTATTGCATATTTTACCTGGGTGAGATGATTTCTTTTTACCTGTTCATTTAAATGGCTCATATTAATGTAAATGCTGTCAATTAGCCACATGTGAACTATTTTTACACTTACCTTATGGTAAATATGTGTTCTTAAAAGCAATTTCATGTCATGTCATGTAGTGTGTGTGTGGGAGGGGAGGGGCGGGGCGTTACTTATGTCTTGTACAATAACAATATATACGAAGGGAGTGATTTTTGTTACTATTTTATATGAACAGATTAAGGTGTTTTATTGTTTATTGAGCTACACAGAGAAAAGAGGATCTCACTGTGATCGTCCTGAGACTGATGCTAACTTTTCCATTGCCATTGCTGTGTTTTATGTTGTGTTGCAGGTAATATGTTGTGCATTTTTATATTACTTTTCATTACGTTTTTATTACATAGATGATTTCTTTTCCTCTGTTCAGTTAAATGGCTCACATTAGTTTATCTATCCCAGAATTTAATGTAAATTCTGTCAATTAGCCACATGTTATCTATTTTTACACTTACCTCATGGTAAATATGTGTTCTTAAAAGCAATTTAGTCATATCATGGAGTGTGTGTGTGGGAGGGGAGGGGCTGGGGCCGTTACTTATGTCTTGTACAATAACAATATATACGAAGGGAGTGATTTTTGTTACTATTTTATGAACAGAGACTGATGCTTTTCCATTGCCATTGCTGTGTTTTATGTTGTGTAATAAAAATCCCATAATCCACCTGGCTGTGTTCTGTGATCTGTAGAAGCAACAGTAGTGTGGAGCTACATTTCACAGATAGCTGTGATATTATATGGAAATAAAAGTATAACATTTGAAAGTATTTACAGTTTGGTGTATTTTGGTACCCAAATATCACATTAAAAGACAGACATTTAGAATAATTCACACTGCTGCCAAACTGTCAGAATAGGTCAAATATGACCTGACCAGTAGTAAATAATATTGTATAATAGTAATAGCTTTGACAAACATGTAATGGTAGCCTATTAAAAACTAGCTGACGTTAGCTAGTTCTACTGTAGCCTCCTGCTCCTTTGACTCCATTTTTCATGTGAAACCAGGAATCACACACTGCTCATCACTGTTGTCTACGACACTGACAGTTTCACTAGTTGATGAGTTGCTGTACAGACCTGTGTCTCTTACCTTGTGGTGTTTTCTATAACTCCTCCTCCTGCTCCTCCTCCTCCTGGGCCTCACACTGGTGTGAAGTGTGACAGATGTGCTTTGGCTCTTCCAGATGTGCAGCAGCTGTGTCTGGACTGGTCAGCGCCGTGTGTCACCAGCTCTAAAAATAATCACATTTTGCCATGTTTTTAGTAATAAAATGTTGTATAAATGAGGCTGTGAATGATATATCAACAATCCCCTCTGTAAAAACCTTCAGAATATAGAAAGGGATCAAACTGGAAGGTTTGGTGTCTGTAAGTGCTGCTGAAGTGGAGATTTCTAGCTCAGAGTCTAAGGAAAAACTCTCTCTGAGAAAACGGCCTTTAAAGATTTGTGTTGTAAAATTCCATAGATTGTTATTGTCAATGGTACTTTTATGATTTGTTGCTGATGCAAAGGAAATTACGATTTTTTTGTCACACAGGAGTTTGAACTTTTGGTGAATTTAGGAGAAATCTACAGGTGAAAGAGGCCAGAATAAAGTAAAATAAAAACCTTAATGTGGATCTTCTACCATTTCTCTCCACTTTTCTAAAAGAAGACACACCAAGAGGCAAAATAGCTCAAAATCCCCAAATTGATCAGTGCATGAAAAAACTAGGCTATGTCTTATGTTTTTGCCTGTTAGTGTCTGGCTTTAAGCAGTTAAAGCAGATATCAGTGGAATGTTTTTGTTAATATAAGTCCTAAATAGTCCTATTTTCCGTCAGCAATCACTTACATGAAGTATTTCAGCCTAAACACGAGTCTCTCCGTCACTCTGCTCTGCTGTAACCCGAGGAGAAAATTTTCCTTGTGGGATACAAGTGTTATCCAATGAGGGGAGAGAACGGCATGAAGGGCTGTGTGTGCAGCCAAGGGATGCGCGTGAATGTGGTGACGTAGCACGAGGACCAATTGATGCCTGACAAGGGCGGGGGCTGCTAACTCATGGTGCGTTCAAGGAAACTCGTACTTTGTGTTTTTCCTTCCTGTGAAGTCATACCAGTTCGATCTGGTACGAGTTCACGGGTCGGAAGTTACGAGTGGCCGTTATAGGGAACTTTCACAGACAACAGGACGGTAAAAACACGAGCTACGGGTTACCTGGAACGCTACCAAGTCGTAGTTGTGACTTGAAGCTGTAACTTACGGTTTCAAAAGCCTGCCTTGAACACAGCATTAGCCGAAACGGCCGTGCCGATGATATCTGCTTTAATGGTATTTTAGAAATCCCAGTTCTTCCTACAGGAGTGGTGGTCCCTTATAACACCAACAGATTTCTACATGGTGGATGTTCTGTCTCATATAAATCTGACGTCTGAAAACAATATTCATGGTGTAATTTAAGTTGTAGATGTAGCTAGCTAGCTTACCTCCCGGCCGCTGTTTCTTTGTGTGTCAGTTCTTCCCGCCATTACTGATGCGTCCAAAACGTCCCAAAGCGCAGTCCCGGCGTTGCCTGGCAACCATGACCGCACGTCACTGATTTAAAAAAAGAAGGAAAAAAAACTAGTGATTTTTGACCCGGAACAGCCAGAAAACACCACCACTACCTGAAACTAGAGCACTGTAAAAGAGAGTAAGGACAGCATTGGTCCAATGGCAGCGCCTCCTGGTGGAGAAATATGGGTTTTGAAAAAGCGCCCAAGAACTGACATCTCTTGTTGGTGAATGAGCAGTGTGGTGTTTTCAATAATTTAAGGACATTTATAGATCACCCACGTTAATAGCATCATTGAGGATCCTTTACAGATCTTTTTTTTTTTGTTTGTCATCAAATGTTTATTTAACAAGAATACAAGTTACAACCAAGAAACATGACTCATTAATTGACAATAGAGACAGTACAAAATTCCTTTACAGATAAATATTAACACATAGGCGACAAAAAAAAAAGTCTACATTAAAGCAGAAGTTAGCTGAATGTTTGTGTTAATATAAGTTGTATCTTCCAACAGCAATCACTTCAGTGTTTGGTCTGAAACATGGGTCTCTCAGTCACTCTGCTCTGCTGTAAGATACTGAACTGTGCAGCAGGGGGCGCTGTGCTGTGTGTGCATTTGGGGACTGATGCTCCAGCTCGTATTTCTCAGTTCTTCTTCCTATTTCTCAGTATTAGCTACTCTGTTTTTTTATTATTTCCTGTTTACTGTGGGTGAAGCTTCTTTACTGTCGTGACCTCTTCCTCTCAGTTCATCCTCTCTTTTTTCTTTTTCTACTTCTTGGTAAATGTGTTCACTCATATCTATGTGTGCTGCACTTTGCTTTGTCCTTGTGGTGGAATGAAGAGGTTATGTGAAAATAATGAGAATTTACCTTAAGGGACAATAAAAGTCTAAAGTCTTATTTTATGTTGTTTACTTTTTCATTGAACAAAGACAATGTACAGAACACAAACCGTGACTTAAATTACATGGGTAAAACAGGCAAATATATCATATACTGTATATATTTCAGGCATTTTTGAATGACAAAGGACAAGGACACATAAATAGTACTAACAGACTCTCTCTCTGACACTAGGCGAGGCAAAGCAGCTTTATTTATACAGCAGATTTCTTACCAAGGGGCAGCTCAGTGTGCTTTATATAAAAACAAAACATTTAACAGTAAGAGTTGGGAACGAAAGGGGGAGAAAAAAAAACGAGCAAACATAAAAACACACAATTTAAAAATTTTAAATTAAACCCAAAATAGTAAAAAAGACAAACTAGTTACACTAGTTTATGTGTTACAACTGACCCATGTTACAGCCATCGGTCTCCCCTAATAAACGAATAGATATTAGTGGATGTTGTCGTCCTTTTTCTTCTCTCTGGGTCGACCATGCTCTGAGCTTTGGGACTACAGTTCCCATGATGCGTAGAGAGATTTAAGTGAGTGGCATGTTGCCTCTGAGTCGGTGTGTTAGCCACAGTGAACCTGGATTATAAAACCCTGCACACAGAGTTACACATGCCCCCCACCCCCCCGTTAAAGCAGTTGAAACTGATCTTATCGTTTAAGGGGCCACAATATTGCAACATCAACTAATAAGAAGGAAAAAACATTTCCGTGGAAAGTCCTTTCAGCAGCAGGTGTTATCAGGTCGGTCTCAGTGACAGAAACCACAGAGATCTGACGTCAGTCGCTCAGCAACAGGCAGCAGCTCAACCTCTGAGAGGAGGAGGAGGGGGGGCATGTATGTGTTTTATTACTGTTGTTTCAATGTCACTATTATTCATGTAGAGTTAAAATAAAAGTATTTGAGGATCAAACCTGAGGTCAGGGCTGGTGTTTAACCAACATGGACCCTTAGCGTCTGGGCATCGTAACAACACACACCTGCTGTTTTAGTCGATCAGGTGAAAGTGGTTTCTCCACCTGCAGAGACCAGCGATCAGCCCCAGACTTTGGCTCAGCAACAGGTAGATCCATGTGTCCCTGTGGTCCACCAGGACCATGTCTTCTTCTTGGCTGACTTGTCCAACCAGAGAAGGGACAAAGAAACTCCAACAGCACCAGCTCCATGTTTCCTCTCCAGCAGCAGGTTGTGTGGCAGTCTCTCTGGGGTTTTAAGTAGATGACAGAACAGACTTTAGTCCATTTACATCTGGATTTCTTTGGGTTAAAATCCTCATACAAAGGTCAGATCTGTGACTCTATGCAGCAGGTGAACTATATATACATTGAGTTGAGATGGTGTCATGATAAAGCCACAGATGTGTTTCTGTGAAACTGTCATTCAGGAAATAACAAGTCATGCCATGTTAAAGAAGATGTACACACCACACGTAGATGATGAAGAGATAAAACCTGAGGTTAACAGAGGAGCAGAGGACGAGTCCAGCAGTCAGAGAGGAGACAGAGACGAAGACAGACGTCTACATGGACATGGATCACCTGCTGCTGCTGCTGCTGCTGTGGAGCTCAGGTAGGACTGAGGGACATGGATGGAGGAATTACTGTTACTTTATTATTTGCAAATGCTTATCTTAAAGTCTGTGTGTGCGTAATTAGATTTGAAGATGTGTCAAACAATCTGTAAATGTGTACTGACATTTGTGAGTGTGTGTACATGAATCTGCAAAAGTGTATTCAGAATGTCTGTGTGTGTGTGTGTGTGTGTGTGTAAAAGTGAATGTTTTAGCAGTAACGTAGTTGTCAGAGATATTATTGCTGAGGTTTGTTAGAGTTAGGGTAGGTACGAAGGAGTATTAGGGCCAGCCAAAAAAAAACAAAAAAACTGCAGGCTTGACCACGTACCACAACAAAGCGACTGACTGCTCCATGACAGCAGCAGAGTGACAGACAGGCTCTTGTAGTAGTATTAAATACTACAAATACTACAGGAGAGGAGGAGAGGAGATAGGCCTATATCCTGTATAGTATTTGTATTAGTAAATACTACAGGAGGAGGCAGAGACCTGGATCACGGTGGTCTAGTCACGGAGGTGTCTCCAGTCACGTTTAGTCACGTTAGCTCATATAACGTCTCTATGTAACTTATAAATGATTGTGTGTGTGTGTATGTTTGTTTGTTTGTTTGTTTTTTTGGGGGGGGTGCAGCCATACTGTAGATATGGGGGACAGCAATAAAGAACATGCATTGCTGATTTCTGTACGTTAGCAGCAGGGGTTGGACACGTAAGTGATTCGTGTGCCGATTCTGAAGTCGGCCTACTGTACCGCTTAAGTTTCCTTCTTTTCATTGTCATACTCCGGCATTGAGTCAAAGTTAATCAGCTTTATTGTTCACTTTTATGGCGCTGCAGAGTTTGGCAGCCTGTCTGTCACTCTGCTGCTGTCATTGAGCCGACAGTCGCTTGTTGCTTTGTTGTGGTACGTGGTCAAGCCTCTGCAGTTTTTTTTTCCCTTGCGCTGGATTTTTTATTTTTTTTTGGCTGTTTTTTTTTTTTTTTGGCTGGCCCTAATACTCCTTCGTAGGGTAGGTGCTAATACACAGAGCATCAAACAGTGAGCTGAATGTCTGGGCAGGTAACGTTACTGTTTACATGAAGCAGCGTGGAGCCGATGGTACTCAGCTGTCAGGCTGAACAAATGATGTGTTGGGGATTCATTTCATTGTTCCTGACCTGTATGATGGTGTGACTGTTTCTGCTTCTTAGTGACGTCGCTGTCTTCACAGATCTCACTGATGTTTCCTTTGTGGTTTTCTCCTCAGGACTCTGGGCTGAAGGAAGCCACAGCTCCACAGGTAAACAGAGAGGATGAGGACACATGAAGGTGCTGGTGGATGGATGAGTGTAGTGTCTATGTCTCAACACTGAAATAATTTCACTGTCCCCATTGGTCATCAGCTGATGGTCCTTCACCTTCCTGGTCACAGATCCTCTTGTTGACATTTATGAGTTTACAGAGTGAAAAAGTAAAAAAGTAGAATTATTGCAATGAGGATAGTTTACAAGGCTACTGAAGGTCTTGTTATAGAGTGAATTTGAGAGTAGGAAGAGGAACAACCACTGATGAAGCTCCATTTACTTTATTAACATCTCCAGAAGATCGAAGGGTTTGTTCCATCAGCACATCAAGGTTTCATTCTTATTTTTTTTATATCAGTATCATTCTTCATGCTACCACAAGATGGAGCCAAAGTAATTAATCTTCACCTGCTCAGGTACAAGTGGAGCTACAGTTTGGATTAGCTTCATTCCTGTTTTAATCAAACTCACTTATTTTACATAACAGGACGTAACAGGATTGCAAGAAAAATCTTTGAGTGGGACACTCTGACCAATGGGGCATGGGATAGGGACATATATGACATCTTGCTGAGAGCTGGATATGAAGACCATTATTATAACAAAGAGAAAGTGTTGAGTGACACACTTTAGTTTTATGTACTCAGCTTTACAATAACAGATTGAAGAAATTAAGTTCTGTTTGTTATCTCTTGCTGAACTGCAGTTCATTATTTCTGCCACTATGTGTCGCAGTCAGATAAGCCAGAAGTCAAATGTCAGGTTGTCACATGTTGTGTTAAGCCACACCCTTCTCCCTGTGTGAGGAGAGAGTCAGCCATGTTCAGTCAGTAGTGGTCAGTAATGGGTTATGCTGCACCTGCAATTGTGAGAGACAAATAAATATGCTCAGATGAGCTAATGAAAGTTTTTCCTCCGTCGCCTCCTTCTCCGGGTTCAGCGCAAGAAACACCGCGCAGTTCAACAGAAAGTTGAGATTAATGTATTAAAAGAAATTATTTTTCAACAAAGTAAAGATAGATGGGCATTAGATACTTTGGGTAAACCAGAACTGCGTACTTACTGTGAAATAAAACAGGTATTTGGCCCAGAAAACTATATTTTGTATAATTTGTCTAAAAAGAAAAGATTGAGAGCTGGTATTCTTGGTCTTCATATCGAGACAGGCAGATATGTTGGCACAGCAGAACGATAGAATTTGTAATTTATGTGACATCCAAGAGGTGGAGAATGAAGTTCATTTAGTGTTCTACTGTCCTTTCTATGACTCTATAAGACAAAAACTGTTTAGTAAGGTAGATCTAAATAACCAATTTGTGTGGTTACGTTAGACGATGCTGAGAAGATAAAACATCTTTTACATTTGAATATTTTTGCATTTTCTTTATTTCTTGAAAAGGCTTGGGCAATGAGACAAAGAGCGACATATAGTTGAATACTGAAAGTGATCTTAAGTTGTTTATTGATGTCACACCTGTGTGGCAGGTAACACCAACAGGAAGGACTGTCTAGTCTTTTTTTTGTATTTGTTATTAAATGTGTCTTGTAATCTCATATGGGATGGAACACGGTGGTGGCATGAAACGAAAAAAAAAAATTCATTCATTCATATTTTACTCTTCACTCTCTTCTCTGTGTTCAGAGTCTGTCAGGTTGGTGGGAGGAGCCAGTCGCTGTGCAGGTGAACTGCAGCTGAAACGAGGAGAGTGGAGACCAGTGGACAACTGGAACTGGAACCTGAAGGCAGCATCTGTAGCCTGTAGAGAGCTGGACTGTGGCTCTGCTGTTTCAACAAGAGAAAGAGAGGAGTCCTCAGAGAGGTCTGTGTGGGAGATCGACACTAACTGTGTTTGGTCTGGATCTACCCTGAGGGAGTGTTCATCATCAGGTTCCTCTTCCTCCACCGTGGAGATCACCTGTTCAGGTAAATCCATCAGTGACATCATCAGTGACAGTCAGGTTTAGTGTCTTCCTTCCTTTATTTGTGGAGGCAGAAATGTTCAGTAACTTGTTCTTTTTGTATTTAAGTGAGTGAAGGTCTGAAAACAAGACGTTTAATATCTCAACATGTTACATCATGTAACATCTCTCTCTCTCTCACTCACACACACACACACACACACACACACACACACACACACACACACAGACCATGGTCTTCCTGCATGTACAGGTGTAGGCAGCTGATCACATGTATGTTAAATAATGAAGAAAGCTCTATGTCCTATAGGAAGCCTTCACTGTAGTGAGTCATCTTACTCTCTCACTGTCGTTCCTCCATCATTATTTTCTTTAAAGTAACATTGCTGAGTTTTTCGGCCTTAAAATAATGTTTCCAGACTCATTGCAATGGTAGAATGATATACTTGCTGTAAAGTACGCGTACGCGAGCTGCCGCGCGTATCCTGCGTCGCGTCACCTCGCGTCGATATGTGCGTTCGGTCACAGGATACGCGCGGCAGCTCGCGTACGCGTACTTTACAGCAAGTATATCGAGGCACTATTGGTTGAATGGTGCTGCCGCTGCAGCCTGAGCCGGGTTCGCGTCGGCTGAAACTGCACCATGTAACTTCCCCCCCCCTCCCCCTCCCCTCTGCGTCGAGGGAGAGACATGATGGCTAAAAGCGAAAGTTACGGTTCCCCTCTGGTCGTCGTCGCCGCCGCCTCTCTCTCTCTCACACACACACACACACACACACACACACACACACACACACACACACACACACACACACACACACACAGACCATGGTCTTCCTGCATGTACAGGTGTAGGCAGCTCCCTGATCACATGTATGTTAAATAATGAAGAAAGCAAAGTTGTTGTCGTTGGTTGACTTGAGTCTGTGACTCAAGAGCTGGACTGTGAGTTTCTTTAATGGTTGTGTTGAGGACAGAGAAGGAACTCATTTCTGGACACATGCTGATGACTTTATAGTTGATGTGACAGTAAATAAAGGTCAGGATCAAAGTTTAAATGTTGTGTCTCTCTCTGCAGACTCTGTCAGGCTGGTGAATGGGACCAGTGTGTGTTCAGGCAGACTGGAGGTCAAGTCCAACCAGTCTGACCAGTGGTGGTCCTCAGTGTGTGAAGATGACTTTGACCAGCAGGATGCAGAGGTGGTCTGTAGGGAGCTTGGCTGTGGGGCTCCTTCAGTCCTCCAGGGGGCGCTCTATGGAGCAGTGGAGGCTCCAATGTGGACCAAAGAGTTCCAGTGTGGAGGCAACGAGTCAGCTCTCCTGGACTGTAGAAGCTCAGGCTCAACTAGAACCAGCTGCTCACCTGGCAAAGCTGTTGGACTCACCTGCTCAGGTACAAGTGGAGCTACAGGTTGGATTTGCTTCATTTCTGTTGGAATCAAACTCACTTCTTTTACTCTTCACTCTCTTCTCTGTGTTCAGAGTCTGTCAGGTTGGTGGGAGGAGCCAGTCGCTGTGCAGGTCAGCTGCAGCTGAAACTAGGAGAGTGGAGACCAGTGGTCAGCTTCTACTACGACTGGAACCTGAAGGCAGCATCTTTAGTCTGTAGAGATCTGGACTGTGGCTTCGCTGTTTCAACAAGAAGAAGAGAGGAGTCCTCAGAGAGGTCTGTGTGGGGGATCCACACTATCTGTGTTCAGTCTGGATCTACCCTGAGGGAGTGTTCATCATTATATTCCTCTTCCTTCACCGAGGAGATCACCTGTTCAGGTAAGTCCATCAGTGACATCATCAGTGACAGTCAGGTTAAGGCCCAATCCCATTCCTCTTTTTTACCCCTACCCCTTCCCCTACCCCTTGCCCCTCGCCCCTTGAAACGGAGCTACAAGGGGTAGGGGTAGAAAATCAACCCCTCCGAATTGGGACGCCCCTTCAACAGTCACATACGTCATCACGTAGTCTCACTGGCTTTTACGTATGCTGATGCGGCGAGCTTTTGCTAGAAATCAAATAGCCGTGTACCATATAACTTCATAAAATAAGATAAAACTTAATGCAGACTGATCGGTTCATTGTAAAACATTTATTTACTGATGTAAATGTGGTGATTTCTGTACACTGCCTGCTCCTCTGTCTGATACATGAAGCTTCACTTTTCATCCAAATAAACTAATGCTACTGCCACAATTGTCAGATTTCATCAATTAGACCAACATTTAAATGCTAAAAAGAATTTAACATGCTGGTGGTAAACCTCTAAAAACCCGCGGATAAGTTAATTAACGACCGCCTTCTCTCCCGGCGGGACCGGGACGAGGACGTAATTTGGCCGGCGGAGCAGCGCTGCAGGCCGGCTGCTGTCTCTGTGAGGAGCCGCTCCTCCTGGAGCTTCACTTCTCCGAAAAATCGTCGGAGCAAACTTCTAACCAGCCGTCATTTGGGTAAACTAACCGCACATTTGGGACCTAAACAGTTACTTTATCGCAAGAAAAAATATTAAAACTTAAGAAAGTGACGTAATAACAGCGCTACAGCAAGAAATAAAACAGCTTTTCGTTTTACAGCCACCGCTGCCGGCTGCCGCAAGATGCATTATGGGAAACTTTTCATACCCCTCCGTTTGGAGTGTGCCTCTGAAAAATCTCCGTTTGGAGGGGTATGTAGCCCTACCACTTCCCCCTACCCCTCTGTCCTTACGGGAATTGGGACACCCCTACCCCTACACGTGAACGCGCAAAACGGAGGGATAGGGGTAAGTGGTAGGGCCAAGGGGTGAAATGGGATTGGGCCTTAGTTTCTTCCTTCTTTTGTTGTGGAGGCAGAAATGTTCAGTAACACGTTATTTTTGTATTTAAGTGAGTGAAGGTCTGAAAACAAGACGTTTAATATCTCAACCTGTTACATCATATAACATCTCTCTCTCTCTCTCTCTCTCTCTCTCACACACACACACACACACACACACACAGATCATGGTCTTCCTGCATGTACAGGTGTAGGCAGCTCCCTGATCACATGTATGTTAAATAATGAAGAAAGCTCTATGTCCTATAGGAAGCCTTCACTGTAGTGAGTCATCTTACTCTCTCACTGTCGTTCCTCCATCATTATTTTCTTTAACATCAACAGTTTTAACACTTCAGTCTCTTTGAGCTCATCGTCTCTGACAGATCTCATTCTTTAGAGTTTGACAGATTTCTCTCTGGTTTATTTCTGCTGTAAAGACGTCAGAGACTCCTCATGAATTTATTTCATCTGTGGCAGCAAATCACATCACATGACTCTTTAGATACTCCTGTCGATTAAAGGAGCATTAACGCAAATCCAAATTCTTAATTCGGCCACTAGATGGAGCCAGTGGCGGAGCATATCAGATATAAACAAGTGGGCGTCTCTCCTCCATACATGTTATGCTTTATGGTATTTAGAGATCAGCTGTCAGAGAGAGAGCAGCCTCGTTTGGTGATGAAAAGAACAAGTTCTCTAGTGTAGGACATGAGGAGAAAAAACATGCAGGTTTTCTGTGACAAGATGGTACACCCCCCGTAGTAACTCACACACACTCACACGCACTGTGCTGCCTTAGTCATTTTATTGTGACCATTTTGTGTTTAGCTCCCTCTGGTGGTAGGTTTGTATGGTAGTAATTAAAGGGATAGTTCACCCTAGAATGATATTTCGCTCATTATCTACTCACCCTCATGTTGACTAAGGGCTGGAAGAAGTTTCAGATTCCTCCGTGGCTTCTCTGAGTTACAGGGGGTCTTGGTGTAGCAGTGCATGTCCATATAACGGTTGTAAAGGGACACCGGAGCTCTTCGTAAAAAAACACACACAAAAAAACATCCAAATACCTCCATGATGCCTGTATGTAATGTCCGTCTTGTGCTGAAGCCCCAAATTGCGTAATTGTCCCGAAAAAAATTAAATAAGTCTATATTTTAAGCTTGTTTGTAGCGGAAGCTTCTCAAAGCTCCTCTTCCTGGTCCGTCCAAATCTCGCGTGATTCGCAGTAACCGCACTGACGCCGGCGCAAATCACGCGAGATTTGGACGGACCAGGAAGAGGAGCTTCGAGAAGCTTCCGCTACAAACAAGCTTAAAATATAGACTTATTTAATTTTTTTCGGGACAATTACGCAATTTGGGGCTTCAGCACAAGACGGACATTACATACGAGCATCATGGAGGTATTTGGATGTTTTTTGGTGTGTGTTTTTTTTACGAAGAGCTCCGGTGTCCCTTTACAACCGTTATATGGACATGCACTGCTATGCCGAGACCCCCTGTAACTCAGAGAAGCCACGGAGGAATCTGAAACTTCTTCCAGCCCTTAGTCAACATGAGGGTGAGTAGATAATGAGCGAAATATCATTCTAGGGTGAACTATCCCTTTAAGACTCTGGTCTGCGTCTCTAGCTGATGACATCATCAGTGAGCGACAAGGCAGTCCTCCACATAGATATATATAAGAACTAGGGCTGCAGCTATCGAATATTTTAGTAATCGAGTACTCTACTGAAAATTACATCGATTAATCGAGTAATCGGATAAAACGTATTTTTGCTTGGTTAAAGAGCAATTATGAATAAACAAGAGAAAATAACATATTTCACTCAATAATGGATGACCAATTGGTTTCCTTTTGTAGAATCAACTGTTTTTATTTCTTAAATTCACAAGCAAGTATTTTCTGGTCTTGAAACATTACTAAAGAGGCGACTGCTGCTAACATAAATAAGAATAAATAAAACACAAATAAAAATAAATTAAGTTAAATTACTTTCAAGATATCAAAAATGTTTTCTGTGGAGATGCTGCAACATGGAAGACGTGCTGCTGTGGTATGCAAGGGCCGTGTTACAACTAGAGTGCCTATAGAGAGACATTTTCTGTCTTTTTGTCGCCTTTTTCTCCCTCAGTCAAACACCCACGTCCGCCCCCCCGTTAAGGTTTCTACCTAATCAACGGTCTCACCGCAACAGATGGTTCACGTCATGATAACTTCCACAGTCCATAGTCCTTTTCTTTGTTTGATATTTCAAGAGACTTTGGTTAAGTAGCCTAACCATGGATAGGTCCTAGGCAGGATTGTTCTGCTGTGTTGTCGCCACTCGCCACCGTCCCCCCGTCATCGCGGCCATCGCCTCGCCGCCGCCGCCGCCCCCCTCCCCAACGGCCGCGCGGGGGGGGGGCGTGCACGGTTACGTTCATAGGTTACGTTACGGCGCACGTTGTGCCACATTGAAAGTCCGTGCGGCCGCTTGAACTACAATTAAATTAACGATTCCTCGAGGCAGAAAAAAATCCTCGGACCATTTTTTGTAATCGAGGTACTCGAATTACTCGAGGAATCGTTTCAGCCCTAATAAGAACTAGATGACTCACCCGCAGCTGTTTCCCAATGACAAAGCGTAGCCAGTACGGCGGCCATCTTGGGACGGGCAACTCTCTCCCTCAGAGCATTAAAGCAGAACTATGCAGCTCGGCCGGAAATAGCTCGCTCCTTCGTTGGTTTCTCTTTTTTTCCCTCTCTGGAGCTCCCCCACAGTTCTGGGAGGCACATGTCACTGTCGTAAAAAAAAAAAAAAAAAACTCGCCGCCGCCACCTCCTCCACCCCCCCTACACGTGCTTGTGTTTACTGCTGTTTGCTAAGCCCTGCTAACACCAAGCTAACGCTAACACGGCGCTAATGCTAACACGGAGCTAATGCTAACACCGAGCTAACGCTATGCTAACACGGAGCTAATGCTAACACGGCGCTAACGCTAATACAGCCACACACAGGCACAAAGACACAGACATACACACACAGGAATAAAGGTTCCAAAACGCGAAGGTGTGTGTGTGTGTGTCATGATGTATTACATTATCTTATAAAAGACCCATGGTGTGTGTATCTGTGTTAGCATTAGCTCCCTGTTAGCCACAAGCTGAACTTCATCAGTAAACATTTCATGTTTCCATGGTTTCCTCCGACTTTCCGAACTCAAACGCATATGCGTTCTTATCTCGTACTGCCGTAAAGCAGTTTCTCGCGATACTTCTATCCATTGACGAGATTTGTAACACCGAGACGGACGACTGATCTTGCAAGTGCGGTTTTCAGCCAGTGGGGGGGTGAGCGCATTGGCCTAGACCCCATTCACTTCATAACAGGTCACTCAACCATCACAGTGACTCTGAGCCACAATAATTACAGCCCAAATCCTGCATAGTTCTGCTTTAAGCCTATGGTGCATGTTCTGCTATAATGACCATAACTTGCTCAGTTTTTGTCCGATTTCAAAACGGTTTGATTTTTATGAACGTATGCAGTTATGATCCAGCATATTTAGAATCACGGATAATTTTAATAATGTATTTTTTTTTGTAAAAGTAACATTATAGTGACATTATGCAAATAGTTAAAGTAGGCTAATAGCTATACTGATTTATTTTTCACAGAGTTATGAATCGTTTTTTTAGTGCAGATGACTGGATCACCTATCTACTGCACTGTAACTGCAGCCAGAGTCAGAGCAAGTTGCCCGTCCTCATATGGCCGACTGTGAGCTACGCCTGCGTGTAGTCCGATCTACCCCCTTGGTCCTCCACATAGATATAAGGTGCGTTCGAGATGAGCCAGGCGTGCGCAGAATCGATCACCGGTGATCAGCGCACAATGCATGCCGGTTAGATTTGTGTCCGACTTGATCCCGACTTGCTCTGACGTCATGCACGCGCCTGCAACGACAACCTCACGAGATCAAGGCGGCCGCAGTTTTTAGAGCCAGGCGCCGCAGTTGCTCTCCACCGACTGCAACCGCCTGCAGCCTCAGGGCATGATGGGAAACGCACCGGATCATGAGCTGATTGGCTCTTAGTTAGGACTGCAAACACTACGTGTTGTTGTATAATGCTAGATTATATGAATCTCATGTTGTAGGCATACTGCTTAAAAAATATATTCACATTGAATCAAACTTATATCCTGAGAAATATATTGGTTATTTATTGGACAATTGCAGTACAGCATAAGAAATATATACTTTGGTGACTTCCTGTTTGTATTGACGGCGGCTGGAAACTGTCCGACTTGACTGCAGCTTTCTGTCACCGCCCGCTGCTGCTGCCGCCTGCTCTCGCCGACCGTCCAGACGAGGCGCAGTTCATCTCGAACGAGCCTATATATAAGAAGACTGATGACTCACCCGCAGCTGTTTCCCAATGACAAAGCGTAGCCAGTACGGCGGCCATCTTGGGACGGGCAACTCTCTCCCTCAGAGCATTAGCCTCTGCTGCATGTTCTGCTATAATGACCATAACTTGCTCAGTTCTGTCCGATTTCAAAACGGTTTGATTTTAATAGTAATAGTAATAGTAATAGTAATAGTAATAGCATTTATTTGAATAGGGACAGTGCATATTAATGAACATTAGTATAACTAAAAGAAATACTGCTGTAAAATATGCCGGATTATAGCCAGGCGGCTAATTTGCGTCTGACGTCCCTAATAAATAAATAAAATACAGCAGTACACCACAAGGAATAAAAACAAAACAATAAATACAATACATATAGCGAAATACATAAAAGTGCACTACACAGACAAGAAAGACAAAACAATAAAAACAATGTTAGACACGGTACTAGGACAGGACAAACATTAATGTGCAAGACATAACAGTAATACAACATCCAGGCAGCACAGTAAGTAAACAATCAGTCATATCGCCCCAGGTCCAGTTAATGGTCGCACTCTTGTGTGTCCTTAAGCCACTGCTTAAGATTCCCTTTAAAAGAGGAATAAGTGGGACATTCCCTTATAGTGGAGGGAAGACTGTTCCAAATGCCTCCCCCCACCACAGACAGCACGTTCCTCCCAAATGAGGTGCGCCTGTGGGGAATCTCGCAGTCACCTCTCTCGCAAGCCCTGGTGCTCATGCCTCTCACTGTTCTTTTTTTGATGAACTCTTTCAGTGGTGGTGGAGCCAAACCATGAAAGCATTTATACACAGAGCAGGCCATTCTATACATTTTAAAACTGTGAAAACTTAGAAAATTGTACTTTTTAAGGACATTGCAGATGTGAAACGAAAAAGGTTTTTTTGTCCAGAGTCTTTAGGGCTTTTTTGTAAAGAGAGTCTATTGGTTTAAGTGCGGTGGTACATGCCAGTGACCAACTCGTAAAACAGTAATCTATGTGTGAGAAAATCATACAGTGTAAGAACATCAGAGCTGCATTATTAGTTAATGAATTTCTTATCTGTCTAAAATTTGCCATATTATATTTAACAGAATTGGTTACTTTTTTAATGTGCTTTCTGAAAGAAAGTGTAGGGTCCAGAATCACTCCGAGGTATCTGAACTCGCCTACCAAGGCAAGCTCCTCCCCTTTCAGAAACACACCAGAATGATCCGGCCTGAGTGGTTGTTTAGCAAAATACATACATACATACACTTTTCTTAACATTTAAGGCAAGACATGAATTAGCGAGCCAATCCTGAACATGAGACAAAGCTGTTGTGAGGATCTGTGCAGCCTCTGTCATGTTTTTAGCGGGAGTGAAAATAACCGCGTCATCCGCGTACAGCTGTGCGTTAACACCCTTACAAACATCAAATAAATCATTAATATACAAAGAAAATAAAAGAGGTCCGAGTATCGAGCCCTGGGGGACCCCTACTGGACAGCTCAGGTAAGGGGATTTGACACCGCCAACCACCACGCACTGCTTCCTGTCAGCCAGATAAGATTCAAACCAATTTAGGGCCTGGACAGAAAAAATTAAATTTTGACAGCTTAGCCAGCAGTACCCGGTGGTTGACCGTGTCAAAGGCCCTTTTAAGGTCCAAAAAAACAGCTCCCACACAACTATTCCTGTCCAGGAAACATTTGGTTTTTTCCAAAAACATAGTTATGGCAAATTCAGTTGAATGGTGCGCCCGGAAACCAAACTGCATCGGATGTAGCTAATTGTGTAAGACCACTGTTGATGTGTTCTATTAGTTGAGTGGCTATCCATTTCTCCAATATTTTGGAGATTACAGGAAGAAAACTGATGGGTGTGTAGTTATTAAGTTCAGTTTTACTTCCTGATTTAAAAATAGGGTTTATAACGCTCACTTTCCAATTAGATGGGACAGCAGATTGTCTGATGGACAGATTTGTCAACTGTGTGATGGGACAAACCAGAGACTCCATGTTAGCTTTTAAAAAATTTGTGTGAAATCCATAATCATCCTTCGCATTAGAATTATTAAGAGCGGCAATAATTTTCCCTACCTCACTTTCGGGAGATTTCCATTATATTAAAAACGGGCTGTTCAAGGTTAACAGGATGATAGACACAGTCAGGAGCCTTGAACAGACATGAAATTTCTTGAACAGATTTTATGAAAAAGGAATTGAACTCTGTAGCCAGGGTAGCTGGATCTTTCACTAACTGGTTCTTGATATTAAGTTCCAATCCAGTACTACCTTTTTTGGTCTGCCGCCCAGATAAGCTATTATTTCTTTCCACACTTTTTTTGGAATTCCCTTAGAGCTCTCAATTATTTTTAAAAAAAAGTGTGCTTTAGCTTTTCGTAGAGCTAATGTTACTTTATTTCGGGCTGAGGTAAATTTTTGACGGTCAATAATTTAGACCAGTCTTCAATGAATTTTTAAGCAACTGGTATCTAATTTTTGAAAGTGAGCGACATTCATTATTAAACCAAGGGAGGGAGCTGGATTTTTTTGTCCTAGCGCTCCCTCTTCTAGAAAAGGACAGCAGAATCTCTTTATTTTATGAGAAAAACAGTCAGCGCTCTGGTTTATATCATCGCAGGAGATCAAATCACCCCATTCCACCTCCTTAAGAGCTTTATTAAACATTTTGTTGTTGATATTCTTTGGAATAAAGTTGGAAATGTGGAGATTTCTTAGATAGTTGTGTGTGAGAATTTAAGAAACGATTTTTATTG
Source organism: Trachurus japonicus (assembly GCF_045865225.1). Classification (NCBI taxonomy): domain Eukaryota; kingdom Metazoa; phylum Chordata; class Actinopteri; order Carangiformes; family Carangidae; genus Trachurus; species Trachurus japonicus. Next base: position 1,183,220 of record NC_140925.1, read on the forward strand.
AGTTTCCGGGAAAAGAAAATCACATTGTGATCTGAGATTCCCGTGATAAAGTTATGGGTTTTGAAAATTCTTTCTGGCCTATTTGAGAACAACAGGTCAATTTTAGTTTTAGAATGATTTGTTAACCTGGTTGACTGGTCAATTAATTGAGTAAAATCAAAAGAATCAGTAATTGTCTTGAGATTTTTCCTATCTTTCTTACTGTCCCAATTAATATTAAAATCACCCACCAGAATGATCTCCTTATTGTGATTTAATGATTTAATTAGAGTCTTGAGTTTGATCATAAAAATCTGCTTTGGCTGTGGGTTTACGATACAAGCAGATGACAATAAATGACATTTTGGCAGAGAGAGAAATGTTTACCATGATACATTCTAAATTAATATGCACAGGTAGTTCTATCTGACTACAGTTGAGAGTGTTTTTGACATACAATAGAACCCCCCCCCCTTTCCCATGGTCCCTAACTTTCCTAAAAACCTGATAATCAGGCATTACTATGGCGGCTTCTGGTGAAGAAGTTGTTCAGCAGGTGCTCCAATTGTTCTCGTTTAGGAACCATACTACGAACATTTAAGTGTCCACCGAGTAGCCCCTTCTTACATTTCAGGTCCCAGACTGATCTTGCATTATTTAATGTTTGAAAAAGTTTTGAGGAACGGTGTCTTTTTATTACTGGGTTTCTGTTTGGGACTCGCCTGATGCCAGGTGTGTGTTGGTGATGTTTACCAGTCACTGGAAGAGGCACGGACACCACGACCACAGGTGGCTTTGGGCGGTGTTGGCGATCGCCAGCTGCTTGGCCACTAGTGACCGCAGAAACCCCGGACAGGTGCAGAAGATGTTGTTGCTCGCCAACTCCGGGATCCAACATGGAGGTCAGAGCTCCGCCAACTGCTAAGCCGCGCGTGGTGAGCGGAGCCCCGTCACAACGCCTGGAGCAGTGCCGCTGACAATCCCCCGCTGCTCGGCGGCAGGTCATCGGTGCGGACCCTCTGGTGACCGCGGCAGCCCCAGCAAGGTGTAAGAGATGTTGTTGGATGACGTTACCAGTTGCACCGGTGGCCGGAGAAGCTCCCGTCTGTGGCAGATGACACAGCCCGGCTGGCGTCCGTGGCTGTTGAGGACCAGGAGCGATGTTGACGCAGCACTCCCACCGGCGAGTATGGGCTCCCGTGCCCCGCCGGAAATGGAGCCCCATCAGCCGTGCAGCAGAAGACACAGCCCGGCCGATGTCCGTGGTTGTTGGGAACCCAGAGCGATGCCGACGCGGGCAATCCGCCGGCGAGGGTATCCGCGGGTCATTCCGACATACCGCCACTCCGACATTGACGTCTAATTGTCGTAATGGCGGCACTTCCATTAATTGAAAACGTCCCGCCATTCCGACAATTTTTTGTTTCCATTGTCGGAATGGCGGTACTTTCCTTTTTTGGAAACGTCCCGCCATTCCGACATAAGGTCATTAAATGTGTAGGTTAATAATGCAATCACGCCTCCCTGCCTGCCCATCTCTCTCCTCTAACAGCACTTTGACTCTGGTCAACGCCCTTGTCACATCCCATCTCGATTATGAATGCATTATTCATTATTATTATTATTATTATTATTATTATTATTACGGTATTATTGGCGCTGTGCTACTTAGTTTGCAGCTGTGGTCGAGAGAGCTAGAGAGTTAATGGAGAGAGGGACCGCTACGCCGGTGAATCAGATCAGTGATGTTGTTTTTTATTGTATCACAGTGGTTACAGTACGTTCAACAGGATCAGTGGTTCTCATGGGGGTCCTGGACCCCTGCATATTTTTGATCTCTCCTGTAGCCTGGCCGGGGTCTGGCTCCAAGTTTAATTATAGACAATTTGATCTGCAGACGCACAGAGGCATGCGTAAAAACACATTTTGACTACTTCGTGCTGTTGCTATTTTTTTTTAAAGTTACCTTTCGTTTCCTTTGGATTTTTGTGCGTATTAGTGGAGCCGTCCTGGTCCATGTTTGTAAGCCTGTTTTACCAGGAGTAATTCCCAAAAGTTGCAACAACTTGTAGTGATCCACTGGGTTTTGCCTGGCCAGCTGGGTAGTTGTTTTGCCAGGTTTGCTCCCCAGGTTTTTTTCATTGTGTATTAGGCCAGGGAAATGATCAATTATCCTTGTGGTTTGCGCACTGGGACGTGCGGACCTTTAATGAATGAATGAATGTTTCTTTTTTGCTGTAAGTTGTGTGCGTAATGCGTAAAAGTGCATTAGTGGGACCGAGGGTTTAAATGGAGAAGTGACGTGGTGAGAGGGGAGAAGAGGCGACATAGTGGATTATTTTTCCTGGTGGATTACCCTGTGGATCATAAAGGCCCGTTTGGACACCTCACAGCCCGTTTTCAGCCAAGCGGGACGAGGGAGAGGACTGGTGGTCACCTCGGCGGAGCCGCGGCGTCTCACCCGTGTGGACAGTAGGACAAACAAACTCTCTCTCACTCACCCTCACCACGCACCAACACACACACACATACGCACGCCACGCACGCACGTACACACACACACACACACACACACACATTGACAGTGCGCTCGCGCACCCACACACACACACACTCATTCCCACTCGGACTTAATGGACAGCGGGAGGGGGGGGGGGGCTTTCGGGTTCTGTTGATCTGTGTGTAATTGGCGACTTTGATTATTGCTTCCCTGGACGCACCAGTAGCGCGAGCCTAGATCCGCCTGCAGCAGTTGTGTCAGTTCCCCTTATATCCTTATTGTAAGGGAAATTGTTACAAACTGACATCGGAGTGTGTGATTGTACATGGCGAGACTTTGTGTTTGTGTTTATTTATTAAGCTTCCACTGACTGTATCCATCTGTACACATGTCTTAAAACATGAAAAAAAAAACAACATACACACATACACCTAACCGCCGCTCGGAGTAACGCACATTTCCTTATGGAAATTAAAGCCTTGTCGGAATGGCGGGACGAAACTGTCGGAATGGCAGGACGTTTGCATGTCGGAATGGTGGTATGTCTGAATGGTGACATGTCTGAATAGTAAAATGTCGGAATGGCGATATGTCGGAGTGGCAGCATGCGGAATGGCAGCATGTAACCGCCGGCGAGTATGGGCTCCCATGCCCCGCCGGGAAGTGGAAGCCCCATCACCGCTACAGCAGAAGACACAGCCCGGCCGATGCCACAGCCGCCGGGGACCAGGAGCGACCCGGCGCGGAACTCCGCCGGCGAGTAGGAGCTCCCGTGCCCCGTCGAGACCGACCACCCATCGGAACAGCACCGGAGGCAGGTGAAGCGGGCCAGCCAGTTGTTTTGCGGCTAATTGTGCTAATTGTGACCGCTGGGAGAGTGATGTTCAACCTGCTTAGCCAGTTAGCAGCTGCTGGTTACAGTGTGGTGATAATCCAGTCCACAACCGCGGCTTGAGGCACTGCCTGATACTGGGGTGGGCGCGTGTTTTCCGGAATCAGTGTGAATGCAGGCCAGGGTTTAATTCCACATCACCAGCCCGGAGTAATATTACCGCAAATTGAGCGAGGCCTTGGCAGGAGCGCCGCGTGCGGCTCGGTTCATTCTTATTGGATGTGTTTTTTATCGCCTGTTCCGTTGTTGAGGAACCTCCAATACAGGAGGTACTGGCTCCTCGTCGCAGGGAGGTAATGTTATTCTCCCTGTTTGGCAATTGCAAGATATCGAGTCTGACAAAGGACAATACAGCAGACTGACAGCGTTAAAAACCACCCACTTAGAGGAAAAGATGGAAATTGTCCGACAAGCTGCACTCCGTGCCTGGTCCGCGTCCGCCATCTTGGCGATTTGAGCACTCATGAAGACACCCCATGTACACCCCCATGCATACACGTTTATGACGTGTATGCAGTTATGATGCAGCATATATAGAATCACGGATAAGTTTTAATAATGTATTTTTTTTTGTAAAAAGTAACATTATAAGTGACATTATGCAAATAGTTAAAGTAATAGCTACATACTGATTTAATTTTTCACAGAGTTATGAATCGTTTTTTTAGTGCAGACGACTGGATCATCTATCTACTGCACGGTAACTGCAGCCAGAGTCAGAGCAAGTTGCCCCGTCCTCATATGGCCGACTGTGAGACCAAGCCTGCGTGTAGTCCGATCACCCCCCCTTGGTCCTCCATGTCTGAAGCTAGGGGAGGAGCTCAACGCCTGGCTTTTATATCAACAATCATCCTCGTGTTCGGTGCATTTGAAAGCATCGTTGGTAATGTTGAAATAGATTTTGAGTTCATTATTCAATGTATAGGTTAACATATTTTATGATTATTTGTAGATTGTGTGCAGTTTAAAAATATCAGTACTTTATTCATTTCGGCCACAGGTCTGGCTAGGTTTCAAGTGAGAAACTGTGAATGAAACACATTGTATTTAAGCATTATAATACATACAGTAGTCTACTTATGGTACATTAAGAACTTATTTATATATGTTTTAATTGAGTGTACTATTTCTGATTTAAGATACTAAGTACGATACCTTTTCCTTATCAAAAGTAGAGAACCACTTTTGCTGATTGTATGTTTCTTCTGTGTCAGTTTTACCCAACTCCAGTTGCCACATTAAAAGAGCATCAGCCTGACACGTCGTTGTCCCGAGTGGTAATTGGGGACGGAGTTTACCTGCCTGTCAATTTTATGCCAGACGTGTAAAGAGGACAGGACACGCACACACACAACGTCATGGAGAGAAGCAGCCTCCTCTGTTTTCCAAAAGTACGGAGTGGCCCGCATTAATGTGCCATTAAAATCATTTTTGTGTTAACGCCAGGGTTTTCTGCCTTTTTATTTTGTTTTTATTTAGCCTTTATTTAACCAGGTAAAAAGACCCGGTGAGATCGAGATCTCATTTTCAAGGGTGACCTGGCCAAGAGGCAGCAGCACACGTCGTCAACATTTATAAATTACAAAATTACATTACAATAACATTACAATAGTACATTATATTAAATAGGGCCATGTTACAATAGAGGTTACACAACAAAAAGTGCAGGGAGCAGGAGGTCAAGGTGACAAGGTTGGTCAGCAAAGGCACCCGCTCAAATGATTTTTGTTGTCGGACCTTTAAGAAGTGTCGAAATACACCAAGAGATACAAGTTCAGACAATTTCAGTTCAGCCTGGAGGTTGTTCACGTTAATGGAGCGGCCATAACTAAAGGACAATTCCAGGCGAAATTCAACTCGGGGGTGTATTTTCCTATCATTTTAGGTCTAAAAGAATGAATCTGAAGATTTTCAGTTTAATGTCTCCTGTTTAGCGGTAGTTGCGTCTGTCCCCGCATCGCCACGGCAGCAATGAAATGGGAGTGGATGTAAGTTCCGCTGTTTAGGGCTGTTTCCAGCCCTCAAAGCCGCAATTTTTTTCCACAGACAGCGTCAGATGGCGACTCAAACATGCACCGAGAAGTTTATTTACTTCAACAAGCCGACATGTTTGTAAAACTAGATCTAATTCAAAGTCTCCCGGAGTCTCGCGCGAGACCCAGTTGCCGTGCGCGGTGTGTTCACATGCAGTGGGAAAGCTACCGTTTGTGTCATAAACACAGGAATATCAACTCTTTACTTGCTTCAAGGAAAAAAAACTTCTCGGCGCATCTTTGAGTAGCCATCTGACGCTGTCTGTGGAAAATAATGTACACTTAAAGCAAGTTTAAGAGTGATATTCCGTGTTTATGACACAAACGGTAGCTCCCATTGCGCCTGAACACACCAGCACTGCAACTTCGGGCTCGCGCGAAACTCCGGAGACTTTGAATTAGATCTAGTTTTACAAACATGTCGGCAATCAAGCTCAAGATTACCCACAACAATCTTTTTTTTCCAGCAGTGGTTCGGCCTTGGTGGACTAAATCCCTGCTGCACGAACACACACGTGTTTGGTCCATCTACAGCCTCTAATTAAGAGCACCAATCTGTTAAAAATCCCAACAATCCTCCACATTTTCTTTACCAAAGTTTCATTACTTTAGGTGAAGTCAAGTCTTATACTACATAGTGGGTGGTATTGGCAACTGATTGACAATATATTCACCAATCTTTATTGTGTTGAGAGGAAAACCTCTAGCTACCACCATCTGCTAGTAGGCCTGGAGCTCTCCATCACCAGGCTAGCAGGTCTCCAAGGAGCGTCACACCACCACCTAACCAGGCCTAGTATGGCCTGGAGCTCCCATCACCAGGCCTAACAGGCCTCCCAGGAGCTAACACCACCACTACCACCAGGCCTAGCAGGTCTCCTAGGAGCTACCACCCACCACCACCAGGCTAGTAGGCCTTGAGCTCCCATCACCAGGCCAGCAGGCCCTCCAAGGAGCTACCACACAACCAACCACCATCAGGTCTAGGCAGGCCTCCAAGGAGCTCACCACCACCACCAGGCTAGGCAGGCCTCCAAGGAGCTCCCACCAAACCCCCCACCATCAGGCTAGCAGGCCTCCTGAGCTCCCACCCACCACCAGGCTAGCAGGCCCCCAAGGAGGCTCCCACCACCAGCAGGCTAGCCAGGCCACCAAGGAGCTCCCACCCACCATCAGGCTCTAGCAGGCCGTCCAAGGAGCTCCCACCACCACCAAGGCTAGCAGGCCTCCAAGGAGCTCCCACCACCACCATCAGGCTAGCAGGCCTCCAAAGGAGCTCCCCCAAAAAACCCACCACCAGGCTAGCAGGCCTCCAAGGGGCTCCCACCACCACCAGCAGGCTAAGTAGGCCCTCCAAGGAGCTCCCACCACCACCAGGCTAGCAAGGCCTCCAAGGAGCTCCACCGCCACAATCAGGCTAGCAGGCCTCCAAAGGAGCTCCCACCGACCACCATCAGGCTAGCATGGCCTCCAATGGAGCTCCACACCACCACCAGCGGGCTAGCAAGGCCTACCAAGGAGCTCCCACCACCATCAGGCTAGCAGGCCTCCAAGGAGCTCCCACCACCAAACCATCAGGCTAGCAGGCCCTCCAAGGAGCTTCCCACCACCATCAGGCTAGCAGGACCTCCAAGGAGCACACCCACCTAGCCACCAGGCTAGCAAGGCCTCCAAGGAGCTCCCACCACCACCAGGCTAGCAGGCTCCAAGGAGCTCCCCCCACCAACCATCAGGCTAGTAGGGCCTCGGCGAGCTACCACCAAGGAAGCTACCTCACCAAACCCCTCCACCATGCCACCCAAAAAAGCAACCAAGAAGGAATGAGAGTGTATCACTCTCAGTTCTCATGAACCTGCTTTGAAATCAACCAAAATCTTTCTAACAAAAGACCTGTTGGAACAGCAGGAAAAGTCATTCAATTCATTTGTTCAGATGATTAGTACGTCCACCAACAAACGTCTGGACAGATCGGAGCAGTGATGTTTGGCAGGCTTACTCAGAGTGTGGAATTCTCTCAAGCTGAATCTTGAGGATTTAAAGATTGGATATAAAAACCTCCCTGGACTGCCACAAAACAGTGAGTAAAGATTTGGACAACATGCAAGCTTCTCTAAGCAGTAATCTGTCAGCTAATTGGTGATTATTTAGAAAACCAAACCAGGAACGTAACAATCTAATATTTGATGGCATCCCTTGATTCCATAACTGAAGCATGGCAATGAAATCTGAGATCAAGGTGAAAAAAACTAAATCACAGAACATCTAAAGATGGATCCCTCTCACATTGAGTTTAGAAAGAGCCGATAGGGACCGGGACAGGTTGATGCTGAAGGTTCGGACCTTGATCTGTGATGGTGAAACTATTTAATTCTTCGTTTTAAAGACAAAGAGTGAGAGTCTAAAAATGAGCAAATATCTGAAGGGTTTTTCTAAGCCTCTATATCTCAACGAGGACTTTTCAAGATAAGGTCCGTGCTCTTAGAAGGAAAGAAGCTTCTCCCCCAGCTCAGAGAGGCACGTTAACCAAGGTAACGGGGCCTACCTGAAATATGACCAGCTTAGTGGTGCATCCCCCCGCAACTGCTCCAAAGGCACTTCCTAACTCAGCTGAATAGTTAATACAGTTATTGTAGTAACATTTTTGACTTGTTCTTTTTTGGTTATGAAGCACTTCACTCCGATTCTCTATCTAGAAGTACTAAGCTGCTCGGCATGACGATAAATATCTTCTTCCCCTCTCTGATGCTGACCCTGATGCTAACTGCAATGTTTTTAAACAAGGCCCCTTACCCTTGCTCTTATTTTTCATGAGGACTCCTTAACAGTCTCTTTGGGTGGATAAAAAGATTGGCTAATGACATCTGTTTTTCATTGGTTTCACCTATAAGTTCGTCGTTTAACCTAAACTTTTTGATAGTTTTTTATCGATTATCTTGGTATGCTGCCCAGTGATTTTTCGAGTTATAGGGCTTGACCGCAACATGGCTGAATAGCCAAAAAACTTTCTAGTGTTTCCCATGAGTAATTATAATCCACTATCCCTGTTTCAGACTTGTGCATTGGTGGAGGAGGTGTAATCTCTCGTTGTTAAGGAGGAACTTCAGATCCTCCCTTCGAAATGATCTTGTTATGAATGGTGGAAGATGAAGCATGAGGCTGTTTTGTTAGACTGGTTGAGCCTATCCCTTCTAATCAGGTATCTTTATTATTGGATTGCATTTATAGCCCACCAAATTCTAATATCAATTCGTTTTATTGACAGTCTTTTATTCTACCCTCCAGTATGATTACCATCTCGGAAAAAAAACTTGCTATATTATGGGTGATTTTAATTATTAAAGCAGAAGTAAGTTGGTCCGGTCCCGTTTTCGCTAATGCCTGCGTATCCAGGGACGGCTTTTGAAATCGTAAATTACAGCTTCCAGTCGACAACTTACGACTGTGTAGCGTTTTCAGGGCAACCCACCTCGTTGTTTTTTCCGACCTGTTTTTACCGGTGAAAGTCACTATACAACGGCCACGTCGTAACTTCCAACCGGTGAAACTCGTACCAGATCCAAAAACTAGGTACCCACTTCACAGGTCGGAAAATACGAGTTTCCTTGAACGCACCATAACAGTTGTCTCGTCCCTACGTCGCCACATTCAAAATCACATGGCGTCCCTTGGCTGCACCACACAGCCCTGCATGCCGTTCTCCTCTCCTCATTGGATAAAAACTGTTAGGATACGATAAAAGTTTTCTCCTCCTCGGCTACAGGAGCAGAAGCAGAGGGGACTGACTGACCTTGTGTTTCGACCAAACACTCTATGTAAGTGATCTTCTGTCGGAAGATATAAAACTAGTTAAGACCGTAATATTAGTTTAGGTTTAGTTTAATTTAAAGTGTAAAATCACCAGGGTGCAACATGGTCTCGGTACACTTTACAAAATTAATTACAATAATAGAAATAGGCAAGGTCACTTTACACAACAGTTTACAATAAATGAGCTGGAAAACAAAAATTACAGGCCAACTAGGCAACAATAGCCCTACTGTGGAGGACACGCAAAGAACGGTTTACAGGGAGATAAATTGGGACACTCAAAATTTTCCAAAACACTGAGTAAGAAGGGTGCTTCTTACGAAGTGTTT
>NC_140925.1:1192859-1240359 GCF_045865225.1 Trachurus japonicus
CTACAAATACTACAGGAGAGAGGGAGAGGATATAGGCCTATATCCTGTATAGTATTTGTATTAGTAAATACTACAGGAGGAGGCAGAGACCTGGATCACGGTGGATAGTCACGGAGGTGTCTCCAGTCACGTTTAGTCACGTTAGCTCATATACGTCTCTATGTAACTTATAAATGATTGTGTGTGTGTGTATGTTTGTTTGTTTGTTTGTTTTTTTGGGGGGGGTGCAGCCATACTGTAGATATGGGGTGACAGCAATAAAGAACATGCATTGCTGATTTCTGTACGTTAGCAGCAGGGGTTTGGACACGTAAGTGATTCGTGTGCCGATTCTGAAGTCGGCCTACTGTACCGCTTAAGTTTCCTTCTTTTCATTGTCATACTCCGGCATTGAGTCAAAGTTAATCAGCTTTATTGTTCACTTTTATGGCGCAGCAGAGTTTGGCAGCCTGTCTGTCACTCTGCTGCTGTCATTGAGCGACAGTCGCTTTGTTGCTTTGTTGTGGTACGTGGTCAAGCCTCTGCAGTTTTTTTTTTCCCTTGCGCTGGATTTTTTTTTGGCTGTTTTTTTTTTTTTTTTGCTGGCCCTAATACTCCTTCGTAGGGTAGGTGCTAATACACAGAGCATCAAACAGTGAGCTGAATGTTGGGGCAGGTAACGTTACTGTTTACATGAAGCAGCGTGGAGCCGATGGTACTCAGCTGTCAGGCTGAACAAATGATGTGTTGGGGATTCATTTCATTGTTCCTGACCTGTATGATGGTGCGACTGTTTCTGCTTCTTAGTGACGTTCGCTGTCTTCACAAGATCTCACTGATGTTTCCTTTGTGGTTTTCTCCTCAGGACTCTGGGCTGAAGGAAGCCACAGCCTCCACAGGTAAAACAGAGAGGATGAGGACACATGAAGGTGCTGGTGGATGGATGAGTGTAGTGTCTATGTCTCAACTCAACACTGAAATAATTTCACTGTCCACTGATCATCAGCTGATGGTCCTTCACCTTCCTGGTCACAGATCATCTCCTTTACATTTAAAATGAGTTCATAGAGTGAAAAAGTAAAAGAGTAGAACTGTTTCAATGAGGATAGTTTACAAGGCTCAGTGAAGGTCCTGCAATAGAGTGAATTTGAGAGTAGGAAGAGGAACAACCACTAATGAAGCTCCATTTACTTTATTAACATCTCCAGCAGATTGAAGGGTTTGTTCCATCAGCACATCAAGGTTTTATTCTTATGTTTTTATATCAGTGTCATTCTTCATGCTACCACAAGATGGAGCCAAAGTAATTAATCTTCACCTGCTCAGGTACAAGTGGAGCTACAGTTTGGATTTGCTTCATTCCTGTTTTAATCAAACTCACTTATTTTACATAATAGGACGTAACAGGATTGCAAGAAAAATCTTTGAATGGGACACTCTGACCAATGGGGCATGGGATAGGGACATATATGACATCTTGCTGAGAGCTGGATATGAAGACCATTATTATAACAAAGAGAAAGTGTTGAGTGACACACTTTAGTTTTATGTACTCAGCTTTACAATAACAGATTGAAGGAAATTAAGTTCTGTTTTGTTATCTCTTGCTGAACTGCAGTTCATTATTTCTGCCACTATGTGTCGCAGGTCAGATAAGCCAGAAAGAAGGTCAAATGTCAGGTTGTCACATGTTGTTGTTAAGCCACCCCTTCTCCCTGTGTGAGGAGAGAGTCAGCCATGTTAGTCAGTATGTGGTCAGTAATGGTTTATGCTGCACCTGCAATTGTGAGAGACAACTTAAATATGCTCAGAGGCTAATGAAAGTTTTTCCTCCGTCGCCTCTTCTCCGGGTTCAGCGCAAGAAACACCGCAGCAGAGTTTCAACAGAAAGTTGAGATTAATGTATTAAAAGAAATTATTTTTCAACAAAGTAAAGATAGATGGGCATTAGATACATTGGGTAAACCAGAACTGCGTACTTACTGTGAAATAAAACAGGTATTTGGGCCCAGAAAACTATATTTTGTATAATTTGTCTAAAAAGAAAAGATTGAGAGCTGGTATTCTTGGTCTTCATATCGAGACAGGCAGATATGTTGGCACAGCAGAGAACGATAGATAGAATTTGTAATTTATGTGACATCCAAGAGGTGGAGAATGAAGTTCATTTAGTGTTCTACTGTCCTTTCTATGACTTATAAGACACAAAAAACTGTTTAGTAAGGTAGATCTAAATAACCAATTTGTGTGGTTACGTTAGACGATGCTGAGAAGATATAAAAACATCTTTTACATTTGAATATTTTTGCATTTTCTTTATTTCTTGAAAAGGCTTGGGCATGAGACAAAGAGCGACATATAGTTGAATACTGAAAGTGATCTTAAGTTGTTTATTGATGCTCACACCTGTGTGGCATGGTAACACCAACAGGAAGGCTGTCTAGTCTTTTTTTTGTATTTGTTATTAAATGTGTCTTGTAATCTCATATGGGATGAACACGGTGGTGGCATGAAACGAAAAAAAAAATTCATTCATTCATATTTTAAATCACTCTCTTCTCTGTGTTCAGAGTCTGTCAGGGTTGGGGAGGAGCCAAGTCGCTGTGCAGGTGTGAACTGCAGCTGAAACGAGGAGAGTGGAGACCAGTGGACAACTGGAACTGGAACCTGAAGGCAGCATCTGTAGCCTGTAGAGAGCTGGACTGTGGCTCTGCTGTTTCAACAGAGATAAGAGAGGAGTCTCAGAGAGGTCTGTGTGGGAGATCGACACTAACTGTGTTTGGTCTGGATCTACCCTGAGGGAGTGTTCATCATCAGGTTCCTCTTCCTCCACCGTGGAGATCACCTGTTCAGGTAAATCCATCAGTGACATCATCAGTGACAGTCAGGTTTAGTGTCTTCCTTCCTTTATTTGTGGAGGCAGAAATGTTCAGTAACTTGTTCTTTTTGTATTTAAGTGAGTGAAGGTCTGAAAACAAGACGTTTAATATCTCAACATGTTACATCATGTAACATCTCTCTCTCTCTCACTCACACACACACACACACACACACACACACACACACAGACCATGGTCTTCCTGCATGTACAGGTGTAGGCAGCTGATCACATGTATGTTAAATAATGAAGAAAGCTCTATGTCCTATAGGAAGCCTTCACTGTAGTGAGTCATCTTACTCTCTCACTGTCGTTCCTCCATCATTATTTTCTTTAAAGTAACATTGCTGAGTTTTTCGGCCTTAAAATAATGTTTCCAGACTCATTGCAATGGTAGAATGATATACTTGCTGTAAAGTACGCGTACGCGAGCTGCCGCGCGTATCCTGCGTCGCGTCACCTCGCGTCAATCTGTGCGTTCGGTCACAGGATACGCGCGGCAGCTCGCGTACGCGTACTTTACAGCAAGTATATCGAGGCACTATTGGTTGAATGGTGCTGCCGCTGCAGCCTGAGCCGGGTTCGCGTCGGCTGAAACTGCACCATGTAACTTCCCCCCCCCTCCCCCCTCCCCTCTGCGTCGAGGGAGAGACATGATGGCTAAAAGCGAAAGTTACGGTTCCCCTCTGGTCGTCGTCGCCGCCCGCCTCTCTCTCTCTCTCACACACCACACACACACACCACACACCAACACACACACACACAGACCATGGTCTTCCTGCATGTACAGGTGTAGGCAGCTCCCCTGATCACATGTATGTTAAATAATGAAGAAAGCAAAAGTTGTTGTCGATTGGTTGACTTGAGTCTGTGACTCAAGAGCTGGACTGTGAGTTTCTTTAAATGGTTGTGTTGAGGACAGAGAAGGAACTCATTTCTGGACACATGCTGATGACTTTATAGTTGATGTGACAGTAAATAAAGGTCAGGATCAAAGTTTAAATGTTGTGTCTCTCTCTGCAGACTCTGTCAGGCTGGTGTGATGGGACCAGTGTGTGTTTCAGGCAGACTGGAGGTCAAGTCCAACCAGTCTGACCAGTGGTGGTCCTCAGTGTGTGAAGATGACTTTGACCAGCAGGATGCAGAGGTGGTCCTGTAGGGAGCTTGGCTGTGGGGGCTCCTTCAGTCCTCCAGGGGGCGCTCTATGGAGCAGTGGAGGCTCCAATGTGGACCAAAGAGTTCCAGTGTGGAGGCAACGAGTCAGCTCTCCTGGACTGTAGAAGCTCAGGCTCAACTAGAACCAGCTGCTCACCTGGCAAAGCTGTTGGACTCACCTGCTCAGGTACAAGTGGAGCTACAGGTTGGATTTGCTTCATTTCTGTTGGAAATCAAACTCACTTCTTTTACTCTTCACTCTCTTCTCTGTGTTCAGAGTCTGTCAGGTTGGTGGGAGGAGCCAGTCGCTGTGCAGGTCAGCTGCAGCTGAAACTAGGAGAGTGGAGACCAGTGGTCAGCTTCTACTACGACTGGAACCTGAAGGCAGCATCTTTAGTCTGTAGAGATCTGGACTGTGGCTTCGCTGTTTCAACAAGAAGAAGAGAGGAGTCCTCAGAGAGGTCTGTGTGGGGGATCCACACTATCTGTGTTCAGTCTGGATCTACCCTGAGGGAGTGTTCATCATTTATATATTCCTCTTCCTTCACCGAGGAGATCACCTGTTCAGGTAAGTCCATCAGTGACATCATCAGTGACAGTCAGGTTAAGGCCCAATCCCATTCCTCTTTTTTACCCCTACCCCTTCCCCTACCCCTTGCCCCTCGCCCCTTGAAACGGAGCTACAAGGGGTAGGGGTAGAAAATCAACCCCTCCGAATTGGGACGCCCCTTCAACAATCACATACGTCATCACGTAGTCTCACTGGCTTTTCTGTATGCTGATGCGGCGAGCTTTTGCTAGAAATCAAATAGCCGTGTAACCATATAACTTCATAAAATAAGATAAAACTTAATGCAGACTGATCGGTTCATTGTAAAACATTTATTTACTGATGTAAATGTGGTGATTTCTGTACACTGCCTGCTCCTCTGTCTGATACACACATGAAGCTTCACTTTTCATCCAAATAAACTAGTGCTACTGCCACAATTGTCAGATTTCATCAATTAGACCAACATTTAAATGCTAAAAAAGAATGTAACATGCTAGTGGTAAACCTCTAAAAACCCGTGGATAAGTTAATTAACGACCGCCTTCTCTCCCGGCGGGACCGGGATGAGGACGTAATTTGTCCGGTGGAGCAGCGCTGCAGACCGGCTGCTGCCTCTGTGAGGAGCCGCTCCTCCTGGAGCTTCACTTCTCCCAAAAATCGTCGGAGCAAACTTCTAACCAGCCGTCATTTGGGTAAACTAACCGCACATTTGGGACCTAAACAGTTACTTTCTCGCAAGAAAAAATATTAAAACTTAAGAAAGTGATGTAATAACAGTGCTACAGCAAGAAATAAAACAGCTTTTCGTTTTACCGCCACCGCTGCCGGCTGCCGCAAGATGCATTCTGGGAAACTTTTCATACCCCTCCGTTTGGAGTGTGCCTCTGAAAAATCTCCGTTTGGAGGGGTATGTAGCCCTACCACTTCCCCCTACCCTCTGTCCTTAGGGGAATTGGGACACCCCCTACCCCTACACGTGAACGCGCAAAACGGAGGGATAGGGGTAAGTGGTAGGGCAAGGGGTGAAATGGGATTGGGCCTTAGTTTCTTCCTTCTTTTGTTGTGGAGGCAGAAATGTTCAGTACACGTTTATTTTTGTATTTAAGTGAGTGAAGGTCTGAAACAAGACGTTTAATATCTCAACCTGTTACATCATATAACATCTCTCTCTCTCTCTCTCTCTCTCTCTCACACACACACACACACACACACACACACAGATCATGGTCTTCCTGCATGTACAGGTGTAGGCAGCTCCCTGATCACATGTATGTTAAATAATGAAGAAAGCTCTATGTCCTATAGGAAGCCTTCACTGTAGTGAGTCTTCTTACTCTCTCACTGTCGTTCCTCTCCATCATTATTTTCTTTAACATCAACAGTTTTAACACTTCAGTCTCTTTGAGCTCATCGTCTCTGACAGATCTCATTCTTTAGAGTTTGACAGATTTCTCTCTGGTTTATTTCTGCTGTAAAGACGTCAGAGACTCCTCATGAATTTATTTCATCTGTGGCAGCAAATCACATCACATGACTCTTTAGATACTCCTGTCGATTAAAGGAGCATTAACGCAAATCCAAATTCTTAATTCGGCACTAGATGGAGCCAGTGGCGGAGCATATCAGATATAAACAAGTGGGCGTCTCTCCTCCATACATGTTATGCTTTATGGTATTTAGAGATCAGCTGTCAGAGAGAGAGCAGCCTCGTTTGGTGATGAAAAGAACAAGTTCTCTAGTGTAGGACATGAGGAGAAAAAACATGCAGGTTTTCTGTGACAAGATGGTACACCCCCCGTAGTAACTCACACACACTCACACGCACTGTGCTGCCTTAGTCATTTTATTGTGACCATTTTGTGTTTAGCTCCCTCTGGTGGTAGGTTTGTATGGTAGTAATTAAAGGGATAGTTCACCCTAGAATGATATTTCGCTCATTATCTACTCACCCTCATGTTGACTAAGGGCTGGAAGAAGTTTCAGATTCCTCCGTGGCTTCTCTGAGTTACAGGGGGTCTTGGTGTAGCAGTGCATGTCCATATAACGGTTGTAAAGGGACACCGGAGCTCTTCGTAAAAAAAACACACACAAAAAAACATCCAAATACCTCCATGATGCTCGTATGTAATGTCCGTCTTGTGCTGAAGCCCCAAATTGCGTAATTGTCCCGAAAAAAATTAAATAAGTCTATATTTTAAGCTTGTTTGTAGCGGAAGCTTCTCAAAGCTCCTCTTCCTGGTCCGTCCAAATCTCGCGTGATTCGCAGTAACCGCACTGACGCCGGCGCAAATCACGCGAGATTTGGACGGACCAGGAAGAGGAGCTTCGAGAAGCTTCCGCTACAAACAAGCTTAAAATATAGACTTATTTAATTTTTTTCGGGACAATTACGCAATTTGGGGCTTCAGCACAAGACGGACATTACATACGAGCATCATGGAGGTATTTGGATGTTTTTTGGTGTGTGTTTTTTTACGAAGAGCTCCGGTGTCCCTTTACAACCGTTATATGGACATGCACTGCTATGCCGAGACCCCCTGTAACTCAGAGAAGCCACGGAGGAATCTGAAACTTCTTCCAGCCCTTAGTCAACATGAGGGTGAGTAGATAATGAGCGAAATATCATTCTAGGGTGAACTATCCCTTTAAGACTCTGGTCTGCGTCTCTAGCTGATGACATCATCAGTGAGCGACAAGGCAGTCCTCCACATAGATATATATAAGAACTAGGGCTGCAGCTATCGAATATTTTAGTAATCGAGTACTCTACTGAAAATTACATCGATTAATCGAGTAATCGGATAAAACGTATTTTTGCTTGGTTAAAGAGCAATTATGAATAAACAAGAGAAAATAACATATTTCACTCAATAATGGATGACCAATTGGTTTCCTTTTGTAGAATCAACTGTTTTTATTTCTTAAATTCACAAGCAAGTATTTTCTGGTCTTGAAACATTACTAAAGAGGCGACTGCTGCTAACATAAATAAGAATAAATAAAACACAAATAAAAATAAATTAAGTTAAATTACTTTCAAGATATCAAAAATGTTTTCTGTGGAGATGCTGCAACATGGAAGACGTGCTGCTGTGGTATGCAAGGGCCGTGTTACAACTAGAGTGCCTATAGAGAGACATTTTCTGTCTTTTTGTCGCCTTTTTCTCCCTCAGTCAAACACCCACGTCCGCCCCCCCCGTTAAGGTTTCTACCTAATCAACGGTCTCACCGCAACAGATGGTTCACGTCATGATAACTTCCACAGTCCATAGTCCTTTTCTTTGTTTGATATTTCAAGAGACTTTGGTTAAGTAGCCTAACCATGGATAGCTCCTAGGCAGGATTGTTCTGCTGTGTTGTCGCCACTCGCCACCGTCCCCCCGTCATCGCGGCCATCGCCTCGCCGCCGCCGCCGCCCCCCTCCCCATCTCCGTCGTCATCCGCGGCGAACGGCCGCGCGGGGGGGGGGCGTGCACGGTTACGTTCATAGGTTACGTTACGGCGCACGTTGTGCCACATTGAAAGTCCGTGCGGCCGCTTGAACTACAATTAAATTAACGATTCCTCGAGGCAGAAAAAAATCCTCGGACCATTTTTTGTAATCGAGGTACTCGAATTACTCGAGGAATCGTTTCAGCCCTAATAAGAACTAGATGACTCACCCGCAGCTGTTTCCCAATGACAAAGCGTAGCCAGTACGGCGGCCATCTTGGGACGGGCAACTCTCTCCCTCAGAGCATTAGGCAAGGCAAGGCAAGGCAAGGCAATTTTATTTGTATAGCCCGTTTTTACAAACAGTTTGTCTCAAAGGGCTTTACATGGCATCGTAACAACATCCTCTGTCCTTAGACCCTCACATCGACTGAGGAAAAACTCCATGGAAAACCCTTTTAACAGGGAAAAGTCGGAGAAACCTCAGGGTGAGCAACAGAGGAGGGATCCCTCACCCAGGACGGACAGACGTGCAATAGATGTTGTTACAGACAAGAAAACAGTTTACAGTTTGTCACAGAATGTGCGAAATATGGAAATGTTAGCAGGAGTTGATGAAGGCAGTCTCTGGTGAGGGGGGGGGGGGGGGGAGCTGGCCAGCTCGATGGAGGGTGGGTGGTAGACTGGTCCATGGGGAAGGGGAGGCCGGCCTAACAGCAGGGGAAGGGAGGGAGGGGGGGGGGCGATGCAGGCGGCGGCTGGTGCAGAGAGATGGAGTTCCGGTGGACCTGCGGAAACACAGAGAGAGTGCGAGACACCAAGGCCAAACTACAAAGTACAACAGAAAATGACAGTTCAAAAATATACTGAGGAGAAGAGAGGAGAGGAGAGGAGAGGAGAGGAGAGGGGAGGGGAGGGGAGGAGAGAAGAGAAGAGAAGAGAAGAGAAGAGAAGAGAAGAGAAGAGAAGAGAAGAGAAGAGGAGGAGAGGGCTCTGTGTAACCAGATGTGTCCCCAGCAGTCTAAGCCTATAGCAGCGTAGCTATAAAATGGTCAGAGCTACCTGAACAGCCCTAACTAAAAGCCTGTCATAAAGGAAGGTCTTAAGTCTACACTTAAATGTAGTTAGAGTGTCTGCCTCTCTGACCCATGGAGAGAGCTGGTTCCACAGTAAAGGAGCCCGGTAACTGAAGGCTCTACCTCCCAGTCTGTTTTTAGAGATACTGGGAGTCACTAACAGACCTGCATTCTGGGAGCGGAGTGCTCTGGTAGGACAGTAAGGAATGATTAGTTCTTTCAGATAGGTTGGAGCTTTATCATTAAGAGCCTTATAAGTCAGCAGAAGGATTTTGAAGTCTATTCTAAATCCCACAGGAAGCCAGTGGAGAGAAGCTAAGGTGGGAGAGATGTGCTCTCTCTTCCTAACTCCTGTCAAAACCCTCGCTGCGGCATTCTGGACCAGCTGGAGACTCTTTAGAGAGTTTTTCGGACATCCTGACAGGAGAGAGTTGCAGTAGTCTAGCCTAGAAGTGATAAATGCATGTACTAGTTTCTCAGCATCACTCTGGGAGAGGATATTCCTAATCTTAGTGATACTGCGCAGATGGAAGAAGGCGGTCCTAGTCACGTGCTTTATGTGGGAGCTAAAGGAAAAGGTTCCTCGCGGTAGTACTCGGGGTCAGGGTGATGCCATCTAGAGTAGCGATCTGATTGGAGAACGTGTCCCTGAGATGTTTAGGTCCAAACACGATGACCTCAGTTTTATCTGAATTCAGTAGCAAGAAGTTAGAGGACATCCAGGATCTAATGTCTTCAGACAGTCTTGCAGATTGATGAGGCGGCTTCTGTCATCTGGCTCCATGGACAAGTAGAGTTGCGTATCATCAGCATAACAGTGAAAATTGATTGAGTGCTTCCGGATGATGCCACCTAATGGGAGCATGTAAAGAATGAAGAGGATTGGCCCTAAGACTGAACCCTGCGGTACACCATACGTAACTCTGCTATACTCTGAGTGGTCGTTATTAACATTAACAAATTGAAACCTGTCAGATAAGTATGACTTAAACCATTTCAGGGCAGTTCCTTTAATCCCTATTTCATGATCTAGTCTCTGCAGCAGGATGCTGTGGTCGATGGTGTCGAATGCAGCACTGAGGTCCAAAGTACAAGAACAGAGACGAGACCTCTGTCTGAAGCTATAAGAAGATCATTAGAGACTTTGACAAGTGCTGTTTCAGTGCTATGGTGTTCTCTGAATCCAGATTGGAAAGCTTCAAAGAGCTCGTTGCTGTGCAGATGTTCATGTAGCTGCTCCAGGACAATCTTCTCAAGGATCTTAGAGATGTAAGGAAGGTTGGATATAGGCCGATAGTTGGCAAGGACATCTGGGTCAAGAGAAGGTTTTTTAAGTAAAGGGTTAATGACAGCCACCTTGAAGGCCTGTGGCACGTAGCCTGCGGCTAAGGAAAGATTGATTTGGTTCAGAAAAGAAATGTTAATTAAGGGGAAGACATCCTTAAGTAGTCTTGTCGGAACTGGATCCAGCAAACATGTGGCTGACTTGGAAGAAGTAATTGCAGAAGTTAAGTCTGACAGGTCGATGGGAGAGAAGCTGTCCAAGTGTGTACCAAGTCTGGGAGGTGCTTCTATGGGTACCGTAATCTGTGGGCCATTACTAGCAATTTTTGTTCTAATATTAACTATCTTTTCGGTAAAGAAAGTTAGGAAGTCGTTGCTGCTGAGAGTTGGAGGGATGGATGGCTCAACAACACTATGGTTCTTGGTCAGCCTGGCCACAGTGTTGAAAAGGACCTGGGGTTGTTCTTATTCTTTTCTATTAGAGATGAATAGTAATTGCTTCTAGCATTACGGAGTTCTTTTTTATATATTAATAAACTATCCTTCCAGGCTTGACGGTCTTCCTCATGTTGGCTGGAATGTGTTTTCCTTTCCAGCTGTCTGGTCTTCTGTTTCAAAGCGCGCAAGTTTGGGCTGTACCAGGGAGCTATTCTTTTCTGATTGATAACTTTCTTTTTGAGGGGAGCTACAGCATCAAGTGTTCCAAGGAGTGCTGCTGCAGTGCTATCCACAAGATAGTCCACCTGTGTGGGGGTGAAACCAGCATAACTGCCCTAGTATGGTTACAGAATGTGGTGAAGTCAGCATCACTGCCCATAATATGGTTACAGGATGTGGCAGCAAGCTCTGCTGGAATAAGCTCTTTAAATCTAGAAACAGCCGTGTCAGATAGACATCTACTGTAGCGGGATTTTTTCCCAGGTAGGATATAATTTGTTAAAGTAAATTCAAATGTTATTAAAGAATGGTCGGACAAGACGGGGTTCTGAGGAAGAACTGTGACATGGTCAGCTTCTATTCCATAAGTAAGTACTAAGTCAAGGATATGATTAAAAGTGTGAGTGGGTTTGTTTACCCTCTGAGAGAAGCCGACTGAATCCAAAAGTGACTTGAATGCAGTAGCCAGACAATCATCATCGACGTCCACATGAATGTTAAAGTCACCTACTATAATGACTTTGTCTGAACTCATTGCTAAATTTGACAGAAAGTCAGGGAATTCTTCTAGAAACTCAGAATAAGGTGCAGGAGGACGATACACTACAGCAAGTAAGAGTGGTTTTTCTGCTTTCCAGTCTGGGTGAGAGAGGCTGACAGTAAGGCTTTCAAATGTATTATATGAACTATTATGTCTAGGGTTGATAATCAGATTTGACTGATAAATAGCAGCCACTCCTCCTCCTCGGCCTGTGTTACGAGGCACACTGCAGTTAATGTAACTAGGAGGGGTAGATTCATTCAAACTAACATATTCATCTTGCTGCAACCAGGTCTCAGTGAGTGTTAATATGTCAATATGGTGACTTGTAATTAAGTCATTCACTAGGAGAGACTTGGATGGGAGAGAACGAATGTTGAGCAAACCACATTTAATAGTTCTATTAGTTTGGCTTGCTGGAGCAGTGGTTTTGATTTTAACTAAGTTGCTATAAACAACTCCTCTAGATTGGGGTTTAGGCTTAGACAGCCTCGAGGCAGACACAGTTTCTATAGGCTGGGTGGGTGACAACAAGAGGGACCCAGCAGAGGGGCGTCTTAAACTGCGGCTCTGCCTGCTGGTCTGAACTCTGGGTGCTTGTCAGGGATTAGCACGGCTAATAAAGTTCCCTATATTCCTAGATAGGAGGGATGCGCCATCCAGAGTAGGATGGACGCCATCTCTCCCAATCGCCCATTAAAGCAGAACTATGCAGCTCGGCCGGAAATAGCTCGCTCCTTCGTTGGTTTCTCTTTTTTTCCCTCTCTGGAGCTCCCCCACAGTTCTGGGAGGCACATGTCACTGTCGTAAAAAAAAAAAAAAAAACTCGCCGCCGCCACCTCCTCCACCCCCCCTACACGTGCTTGTGTTTACTGCTGTTTGCTAAGCCCTGCTAACACCAAGCTAACGCTAACACGGCGCTAATGCTAACACGGAGCTAATGCTAACACCGAGCTAACGCTATGCTAACACGGAGCTAATGCTAACACGGCGCTAACGCTAATACAGCCACACACAGGCACAAAGACACAGACATACACACACAGGAATAAAGGTTCCAAAACGCGAAGGTGTGTGTGTGTGTGTCATGATGTATTACATTATCTTATAAAAGACCCATGGTGTGTGTATCTGTGTTAGCATTAGCTCCCTGTTAGCCACAAGCTGAACTTCATCAGTAAACATTTCATGTTTCCATGGTTTCCTCCGACTTTCCGAACTCAAACGCATATGCGTTCTTATCTCGTACTGCCGTAAAGCAGTTTCTCGCGATACTTCTATCCATTGACGAGATTTGTAACACCGAGACGGACGACTGATCTTGCAAGTGCGGTTTTCAGCCAGTGGGGGGGGTGAGCGCATTGGCCTAGACCCCATTCACTTCATAACAGGTCACTCAA
The DNA here is from genome assembly GCF_045865225.1 of Trachurus japonicus. Lineage (NCBI taxonomy): Eukaryota > Metazoa > Chordata > Actinopteri > Carangiformes > Carangidae > Trachurus > Trachurus japonicus. The sequence goes on from NC_140925.1 coordinate 1,205,815, forward strand.
CCATCACAGTGACTCTGAGCCACAATAATTACAGCCCAAATCCTGCATAGTTCTGCTTTAAGCCTATGGTGCATGTTCTGCTATAATGACCATAACTTGCTCAGTTTTTGTCCGATTTCAAAACGGTTTGATTTTTATGAACGTATGCAGTTATGATCCAGCATATTTAGAATCACGGATAATTTTAATAATGTATTTTTTTTTGTAAAAGTAACATTATAGTGACATTATGCAAATAGTTAAAGTAGGCTAATAGCTATACTGATTTATTTTTCACAGAGTTATGAATCGTTTTTTTAGTGCAGATGACTGGATCACCTATCTACTGCACTGTAACTGCAGCCAGAGTCAGAGCAAGTTGCCCGTCCTCATATGGCCGACTGTGAGCTACGCCTGCGTGTAGTCCGATCTACCCCCTTGGTCCTCCACATAGATATAAGGTGCGTTCGAGATGAGCCAGGCGTGCGCAGAATCGATCACCGGTGATCAGCGCACAATGCATGCCGGTTAGATTTGTGTCCGACTTGATCCCGACTTGCTCTGACGTCATGCACGCGCCTGCAACGACAACCTCACGAGATCAAGGCGGCCGCAGTTTTTAGAGCCAGGCGCCGCAGTTGCTCTCCACCGACTGCAACCGCCTGCAGCCTCAGGGCATGATGGGAAACGCACCGGATCATGAGCTGATTGGCTCTTAGTTAGGACTGCAAACACTACGTGTTGTTGTATAATGCTAGATTATATGAATCTCATGTTGTAGGCATACTGCTTAAAAAATATATTCACATTGAATCAAACTTATATCCTGAGAAATATATTGGTTATTTATTGGACAATTGCAGTACAGCATAAGAAATATATACTTTGGTGACTTCCTGTTTGTATTGACGGCGGCTGGAAACTGTCCGACTTGACTGCAGCTTTCTGTCACCGCCCGCTGCTGCTGCCGCCTGCTCTCGCCGACCGTCCAGACGAGGCGCAGTTCATCTCGAACGAGCCTATATATAAGAAGACTGATGACTCACCCGCAGCTGTTTCCCAATGACAAAGCGTAGCCAGTACGGCGGCCATCTTGGGACGGGCAACTCTCTCCCTCAGAGCATTAGCCTCTGCTGCATGTTCTGCTATAATGACCATAACTTGCTCAGTTCTTGTCCGATTTCAAAACGGTTTGATTTTTAATAGTAATAGTAATAGTAATAGTAATAGTAATAGCATTTATTTGAATAGGGACAGTGCATATTAATGAACATTAGTATAACTAAAAGAAATACTGCTGTAAATATGCCGGATTATAGCCAGGCGGCTAATTTGCGTCTGACGTCCCTAATAAATAAATAAAATACAGCAGTACACCACAAGGAATAAAAACAAAACAATAAATACAATACATATAGCGAAATACATAAAAGTGCACTACACAGACAAGAAAGACAAAACAATAAAAACAATGTTAGACACGGTACTAGGACAGGACAAACATTAATGTGCAAGACATAACAGTAATACAACATCCAGGCAGCACAGTAAGTAAACAATCAGTCATATCGCCCCAGGTCCAGTTAATGGTCGCACTCTTGTGTGTCCTTAAGCCACTGCTTAAGATTCCCTTTAAAAGAGGAATAAGTGGGACATTCCCTTATAGTGGAGGGAAGACTGTTCCAAATGCCTCCCCCCACCACAGACAGCACGTTCCTCCCAAATGAGGTGCGCCTGTGGGGAATCTCGCAGTCACCTCTCTCGCAAGCCCTGGTGCTCATGCCTCTCACTGTTCTTTTTTTGATGAACTCTTTCAGTGGTGGTGGAGCCAAACCATGAAAGCATTTATACACAGAGCAGGCCATTCTATACATTTTAAAACTGTGAAAACTTAGAAAATTGTACTTTTTAAGGACATTGCAGATGTGAAACGAAAAAGGTTTTTTGTCCAGAGTCTTTAGGGCTTTTTTGTAAAGAGAGTCTATTGGTTTAAGTGCGGTGGTACATGCCAGTGACCAACTCGTAAAACAGTAATCTATGTGTGAGAAAATCATACAGTGTAAGAACATCAGAGCTGCATTATTAGTTAATGAATTTCTTATCTGTCTAAAATTTGCCATATTATATTTAACAGAATTGGTTACTTTTTTAATGTGCTTTCTGAAAGAAAGTGTAGGGTCCAGAATCACTCCGAGGTATCTGAACTCGCCTACCAAGGCAAGCTCCTCCCCTTTCAGAAACACACCAGAATGATCCGGCCTGAGTGGTTGTTTAGCAAAATACATACATACATACACTTTTCTTAACATTTAAGGCAAGACATGAATTAGTGAGCCAATCCTGAACATGAGACAAAGCTGTTGTGAGGATCTGTGCAGCCTCTGTCATGTTTTTAGCGGGAGTGAAAATAACCGCGTCATCCGCGTACAGCTGTGCGTTAACACCCTTACAAACATCAAATAAATCATTAATATACAAAGAAAATAAAAGAGGTCCGAGTATCGAGCCCTGGGGGACCCCTACTGGACAGCTCAGGTAAGGGGATTTGACACCGCCAACCACCACGCACTGCTTCCTGTCAGCCAGATAAGATTCAAACCAATTTAGGGCCTGGACAGAAAAATTAAATTTTGACAGCTTAGCCAGCAGTACCCGGTGGTTGACCGTGTCAAAGGCCCTTTTAAGGTCCAAAAAAACAGCTCCCACACAACTATTCCTGTCCAGGAAACATTTGGTTTTTTCCAAAAACATAGTTATGGCAAATTCAGTTGAATGGTGCGCCCGGAAACCAAACTGCATCGGATGTAGCTAATTGTGTAAGACCACTGTTGATGTGTTCTATTAGTTGAGTGGCTATCCATTTCTCCAATATTTTGGAGATTACAGGAAGAAAACTGATGGGTCTGTAGTTATTAAGTTCAGTTTTACTTCCTGATTTAAAAATAGGGTTTATAACGCTCACTTTCCAATTAGATGGGACAGCAGATTGTCTGATGGACAGATTTGTCAACTGTGTGATGGGACAAACCAGAGACTCCATGTTAGCTTTTAAAAAATTTGTGTGAAATCCATAATCATCCTTCGCATTAGAATTATTAAGAGCGGCAATAATTTTCCCTACCTCACTTTCGGAGATTTCCATTATATTAAAAACGGGCTGTTCAAGGTTAACAGGATGATAGACACAGTCAGGAGCCTTGAACAGACATGAAATTTCTTGAACAGATTTTATGAAAAAGGAATTGAACTCTGTAGCCAGGGTAGCTGGATCTTTCACTAACTGGTTCTTGATATTAAGTTCCAATCCAGTACTACCTTTTTTGGTCTGCCGCCCAGATAAGCTATTAATTTCTTTCCACACTTTTTTTTGAATTTCCCTTAGAGCTCTCAATTATTTTTAAAAAAAAGTGTGCTTTAGCTTTTCGTAGAGCTAATGTTACTTTATTTCGGGCTGAGGTAAATTTTTGACGGTCAATAATTAGACCAGTCTTCAATGAATTTTTAAGCAACTGGTATCTAATTTTTGAAAGTGAGCGACATTCATTATTAAACCAAGGGAGGGAGCTGGATTTTTTTGTCCTAGCGCTCCCTCTTCTAGAAAAGGACAGCAGAATCTCTTTAATTTTATGAGAAAAACAGTCAGCGCTCTGGTTTATATCATCGCAGGAGATCAAATCACCCCATTCCACCTCCTTAAGAGCTTTATTAACATTTTGTTGTTGATTCTTTGGAATAAAGTTGGAATGTGGAGATTTCTTAGATAGTTGTGTGTGAGAATTTAAGAAACGATTTTTATTGAGTTTCCGGGAAAAGAAAATCACATTGTGATCTGAGATTCCCGTGATAAAGTTATGGGTTTTGAAAATTCTTTCTGGCCTATTTGAGAACAACAGGTCAATTTTAGTTTTAGAATGATTTGTTAACCTGGTTGACTGGTCAATTAATTGAGTAAAATCAAAAGAATCAGTAATTGTCTTGAGATTTTTCCTATCTTTCTTACTGTCCCAATTAATATTAAAATCACCCACCAGAATGATCTCCTTATTGTGATTTAATGATTTAATTAGAGTCTTGAGTTGATCATAAAAATCTGCTTTGGCTGTGGGTTTACGATACAAGCAGATGACAATAAATGACATTTTGGCAGAGAGAGAAATGTTTACCATGATACATTCTAAATTAATATGCACAGGTAGTTCTATCTGACTACAGTTGAGAGTGTTTTTGACATACAATAGAACCCCCCCCCCTTTCCCATGGTCCCTAACTTTCCTAAAAACCTGATAATCAGGCATTACTATGGCGGCTTCTGGTGAAGAAGTTGTTCAGCAGGTGCTCCAATTGTTCTCGTTTAGGAACCATACTACGAACATTTAAGTGTCCACCGAGTAGCCCCTTCTTACATTTCAGGTCCCAGACTGATCTTGCATTATTTAATGTTTGAAAAAGTTTTGAGGAACGGTGTCTTTTTATTACTGGGTTTCTGTTTGGGACTCGCCTGATGCCAGGTGTGTGTTGGTGATGTTTACCAGTCACTGGAAGAGGCACGGACACCACGACCACAGGTGGCTTTGGGCGGTGTTGGCGATCGCCAGCTGCTTGGCCACTAGTGACCGCAGAAACCCCGGACAGGTGCAGAAGATGTTGTTGCTCGCCAACTCCGGGATCCAACATGGAGGTCAGAGCTCCGCCAACTGCTAAGCCGCGCGTGGTGAGCGGAGCCCCGTCACAACGCCTGGAGCAGTGCCGCTGACAATCCCCCGCTGCTCGGCGGCAGGTCATCGGTGCGGACCCTCTGGTGACCGCGGCAGCCCCAGCAAGGTGTAAGAGATGTTGTTGGATGACGTTACCAGTTGCACCGGTGGCCGGAGAAGCTCCGTCTGTGGCAGATGACACAGCCCGGCTGGCGTCCGTGGCTGTTGAGGACCAGGAGCGATGTTGACGCAGCACTCCACCGGCGAGTATGGGCTCCCGTGCCCCGCCGGGAAATGGAGCCCCATCAGCCGCTGCAGCAGAAGACACAGCCCGGCCGATGTCCGTGGTTGTTGGGAACCAAGAGCGATGCCGACGCGGCACTCCGCCGGCGAGGGTATCCGCGGGTCATTCCGACATACCGCCACTCCGACATTGACGTCTAATTGTCGTAATGGCGGCACTTCCATTAATTGAAAACGTCCCACCACTCCGACAATTTTTGTTTCCATTGTCGGAATGGCGGTACTTTCCTTTTTTGGAAACGTCCCGCCATTCCGACATAAGGTCATTAAATGTGTAGGTTAATAATGATCACCGCCTCCCTGCCTGCCCATCTCTCTCCTCTAACAGCACTTTGACTCTGGTCAACGCCCTTGTCACATCCCATCTCGATTATAAAATGCATTATTATTATTATTATTATTATTATTATTATTATTACGGTATTATTGGCGCTGTGCTACTTAGTTTGCAGCTGTGGTCGAGAGAGCTAGAGAGTTAATGGAGAGAGGGACCGCTACGCCGGTGAATCAGATCAGTGATGTTGTTTTTTATTGTATCACAGTGGTTACAGTACGTTCAACAGGATCAGTGGTTCTCATGGGGGTCCTGGACCCCTGCATATTTTTGATCTCTCCTGTAGCCTGGCCGGGTCTGGCTCCAAGTTTAATTATAGACAATTTGATCTGCAGACGCACAGAGGCATGCGTAAAACACATTTTGACTACTTCGTGCTGTTGCTATTTTTTTTTAAAGTTACCTTTCGTTTCCTTTGGATTTTTGTGCGTATTATGGAGCCGTCCTGGTCCATGTTTGTAAGCCTTTTTACCAGGAGTAAATTCCCAAAAGTTGCAACAACTTGTAGTGATCCACTGGGTTTTGCCTGGCCAGCTGGGGTAGTTGTTTTGCAGGTTTGCTCCCCAGGTTTTTTTCATTGTGTATTAGGCCAGGGAAATGATCAATTATCCTTGTGGTTTGCGCACTGGGACGTGCGGACCTTTAATGAATGAATGAATGTTTCTTTTTTGCTGTAAGTTGTGTGCGTAATGCGTAAAAGTGCATTAGTGGGACCGAGGGTTTAAATGGAGAAGTGACGTGGTGAGAGGGGAGAAGAGGCGACATAGTGGATTATTTTTCCTGGTGGATTACCCTGTGGATCATAAAGGCCCGTTTGGACACCTCACAGCCCGTTTTCAGCCAAGCGGGACGAGGGAGAGGACTGGTGGTCACCTCGGCGGAGCCGCGGCGTCTCACCCGTGTGGACAGTAGGACAAACAAACTCTCTCTCACTCACCCTCACCACGCACCAACACACACACACATACGCACGCCACGCACGCACGTACACACACACACACACACACACACATTGACAGTGCGTCCCACTCGGACTTAATGGACAGCGGGAGGGGGGGGGGGCTTTCGGGTTCTGTTGATCTGTGTGTAATTGGCGACTTTGATTATTGCTTCCCTGGACGCACCAGTAGCGCGAGCCTAGATCCGCCTGCAGCAGTTGTGTCAGTTCCCCTTATATCCTTATTGTAAGGGAAATTGTTACAAACTGACATCGGAGTGTGTGATTGTACATGGCGAGACTTTGTGTTTGTGTTTATTTATTAAGCTTCCACTGACTGTATCCATCTGTACACATGTCTTAAAACATGAAAAAAAAAACAACATACACACATACACCTAACCGCCGCTCGGAGTAACGCACATTTCCTTATGGAAATTAAAGCCTTGTCGGAATGGCGGGACGAAACTGTCGGAATGGCAGGACGTTTGCATGTCGGAATGGTGGTATGTCTGAATGGTGACATGTCTGAATAGTAAAATGTCGGAATGGCGATATGTCGGAGTGGCAGCATGTCGGAATGGCAGCATGTAACCGCCGGCGAGTATGGGCTCCCATGCCCCGCCGGGAAGTGGAGCCCCATCAGCCGCTACAGCAGAAGACACAGCCCGGCCGATGCCCACAGCCGCCGGGGACCAGGAGCGACGCCGGCGCGGAACTCCGCCGGCGAGTAGGAGCTCCCGTGCCCCGTCGAGACCGACCACCCATCGGAACAGCACCGGAGGCAGGTGAAGCAGGGCCAGCCAGTTGTTTGCGGCTAATTGTGCTAATTGTGACCGCTGGGAGAGATGTTCAACCTGCGTTAGCCAGGTTAGCAGCTGCTGGTTACAGTGTGGTGATATCCAGTCCACAACCGCGGCTTGAGGCACTGCCTGATACTGGGGTGGGCGCGTGTTTTCCGGAATCAGTGTGAATGCAGGGCCAGGGTTTAATTCCACATCACCAGCCAGGAGTAATATTACCGCAAATTGAGCGAGGCCTTGGCAGGAGCGCCGCGTGCGGCTCGGTTCATTCTTATTGGATGTGTTTTTTATCGCCTGTCCGTTGTTGAGGAACCTCCAATACAGGAGGTACTGGCTCCTCGTCGCAGGGAGGTAGATGTTATCTCCCTGTTTGGCAATTGCAAGATATCGAGTCTGACAAAGGACAATACAGCAGACTGACAGCGTTAAAAACACCCACTTAGAGGAAAAGATGGAAATTGTCCGACAAGCTGCACTCCGTGCCTGGTCCGCGTCCGCCATCTTGGCGATTGAGCACTCATAAGACACCCCATGTACACCCCATGCATACACGTTTATGAACGTGTATGCAGTTATGATGCAGCATATATAGAATCACGGATAATTTTAATAATGTATTTTTTTTTGTAAAAGTAACATTATAGTGACATTATGCAAATAGTTAAAGTAATAGCTACATACTGATTTATTTTTCACAGAGTTATGAATCGTTTTTTTAGTGCAGACGACTGGATCATCTATCTACTGCACGGTAACTGCAGCCAGAGTCAGAGCAAGTTGCCCGTCCTCATATGGCCGACTGTGAGCCAAGCCTGCGTGTAGTCCGATCCACCCCCTTGGTCCTCCATGTCTGAGCTAGGGGAAGCTCACGCCTTTCTTTTATATCAACAATCATCCTCGTGTTCGGGCATTTGAAAGCATCGTTGGTATGTTGAAATAGATTTGAGTTCATTATTCAATGTATAGGTTAACATATTTTATGATTATTTGTAGATTGTGTGCAGTTAAAAATATCAGTACTTTATTCATTTCGGCCACATGGTCTGGCTAGGTTTAAGTGAGAAACTGTGAATGAAACACATTGTATTTAGCATTATAATACATACAGTAGTCTACTTATGGTACATTAAGAACTTATTTATATTGTTTAATTGAGTGTACTATTCTTGATTTAAGATACTAAGTACTTACCTTTTCCTTATCAAAAGTAGAGAACACTTTTGCTGATTGTATGTTTTCTTTGTCAGTTTTACCCAACTTCCAGTTGCCACATTAAAGAGCATCAGCCTGACACGTCGTTGTCCGAGTGGTAATTGGGGACGGAGTTTACCTGCCTGTCAATTTATGCCAGACGTGTAAAGAGGACAGGACACGCACACACACAACGTCTGGAGAGAAGCAGCCTCTCTGTTTTCCAAAAGTACGGAGTGGCCCGCATTAATGTGCCATTAAAATCATTTTGTGTTAACGCCAGGGTTTCTGCCTTTTTATTTTTTTTTATTTAGCCTTTATTTAACCAGGTAAAAGACCCGTTGAGATCGAGATCTCATTTTCAAGGGTGACCTGGCCAAGAGGGCAGCAGCACACGTCGTCAACATTTATAAATTACAAAATACATTACAATATACATTACAATAGTACATTATATTAAATAGGGCCATGTTACAATAGAGGTTAAAACAAAAAGTGCAGGGAGCAGGAGGTCAAGGTGACAAGGTTGGTCAGCAAAGGCACCGCTCAAATGATTTTTGTTGTCGGACCTTTAAGAAGTGTCGAAATACACCAAGAGATACAAGTTCAGACAATTTCAGTTCAGCCTGGAGGTTGTTCCACGTTAATGGAGCGGCATAACTAAAGGACAATTCCAGGCGAATTCAACTCGGGGGTGTATTTTCCTATCATTTTAGGTCTAAAAGAATGAATCTGAAGATTTTCAGTTTAATGTCTCCTGTTTAGCGGTAGTTGCGTCTGTCCCCGCATCGCCACGGCAGCAATGAATGGGAGTGGATGTAAGTTCCGCTGTTTAGGCTGTTTCCAGCCCTCAAAGCCGCAATTTTTTTCCACAGACAGCGTCAGATGGCGACTCAAACATGCACCGAGAAGTTTATTTACTTCAACAAGCCGACATGTTTGTAAAACTAGATCTAATTCAAAGTCTCCCGGAGTCTCGCGCGAGACCCAGTTGCCGTGCGCGGTGTGTTCACATGCAGTGGGAAAAGCTACCGTTTGTGTCATAAACACAGGAATATCAACTCTTTACTTGCTTCAAGTAAAAAAAACTTATCGGCGCATCTTTGAGTAGCCATCTGACGCTGTCTGTGGAAAAAAATGTACACTTAAAGCAAGTTAAGAGTTGATATTCCTGTGTTTATGACACAAACGGTAGCTCCCATTGCGCCTGAACACACCAGCACTGCAACTTCGGGCTCGCGCGAAACTCCCGGAGACTTTGAATTAGATCTAGTTTTACAAACATGTCGGCAATCAAGCTCAAGATTACCCACAACAATCTTTTTTTTCCAGCCTGGTTCGGCCTTGGTGGACTAAATCCCTGCTGCACGAACACACACGTGTTTGTTCCATCTACAGCCTCTAATTAAGAGCACCAATCTGTTAAAAATCCCAACAATCCTCCACATTTTCTTTACCAAAGTTTCATTACTTTAGGTGAAGTCAAGTCTTATACTACATGTGGGTGGTATTGGCAACTGATTGACAATATATTCACCAATCTTTATTGTGTTGAGAGGAAACCTATAGCTACCACCATCTTGCTAGTAGGCCTGGAGCTCCCATCACCAGGCTAGCAGGTCTCCAAGGAGCTACCACCACCACCACCAGGCTAGTAGGCCTGGAGCTCCCATCACCAGGCCAGCAGGCCTCCCAGGAGCTACCACCACCACCACCAGGCTAGCAGGTCTCCAAGGAGCTACCACCACCACCACCAGGCTAGTAGGCCTTGAGCTCCCATCACCAGGCCAGCAGGCCTCCAAGGAGCTACCACCACCACCACCATCAGGCTAGCAGGCCTCCAAGGAGCTCCCACCACCACCATCAGGCTAGCAGGCCTCCAAGGAGCTCCCACCACCACCATCAGGCTAGCAGGCCTCCAAGGAGCTCCCACCACCACCAGGCTAGCAGGCCCCCAAGGAGCTCCCACCACCATCAGGCTAGCAGGCCTCCAAGGAGCTCCCACCACCATCAGGCTAGCAGGCCTCCAAGGAGCTCCCACCACCACCAGGCTAGCAGGCCTCCAAGGAGCTCCCACCACCACCATCAGGCTAGCAGGCCTCCAAGGAGCTCCCACCACCACCAGGCTAGCAGGCCTCCAAGGAGCTCCCACCACCACCATCAGGCTAGTAGGCCTCCAAGGAGCTCCCACCACCACCAGGCTAGCAGGCCTCCAAGGAGCTCCCACCACCACCATCAGGCTAGCAGGCCTCCAAGGAGCTCCCACCACCACCATCAGGCTAGCAGGCCTCCAAGGAGCTCCCACCACCACCAGGCTAGCAGGCCTCCAAGGAGCTCCCACCACCATCAGGCTAGCAGGCCTCCAAGGAGCTCCCACCACCACCATCAGGCTAGCAGGCCTCCAAGGAGCTCCCACCACCATCAGGCTAGCAGGCCTCCAAGGAGCTCCCACCACCACCAGGCTAGCAGGCCTCCAAGGAGCTCCCACCACCACCAGGCTAGCAGGCCTCCAAGGAGCTCCCACCACCACCATCAGGCTAGTAGGCCTCGGCGAGCTACCACCAAGGAAGCTACCAACCAACCCTCCACCATGCCACCCAAAAAAGCAACCAAGAGGATGAAGTAGTATCACTCTCAGTTCTTCATGAACTGCTTGATCAACAAAAATCTTTCTACAAAGACCTGTTGGAACAGCAGGAAAAGTCATTCAAATCATTTGTTCAGATGATTATGTACTCCACCAACAAACGTCTGGACAGTCTGAGCAGTGATGTTGGCAGGCTTACTCAGAGTGTGGAATTCTCTCAAGCTGAACTTGAGGATTTAAAGATTGGATATAAAACCTCCCTGGACTGCCACAAAACAGTGAGTAAAGATTTGGACAACATGCAATCTTCTCTCAGTAATCTGTCAGCTAAATGTGATTATTTAGAAAACCAAACCAGACGTAACAATCTAATATTTGATGGCATCCCTGATTCCAAAACTGAATCATGGCATGAATCTGAGATCAAGGTGAAAAAACTAATCACAGAACATCTAAAGATGGATCCCTCTCACATTGAGTTAGAAAGAGCCCATAGGACCGGGAAGTTTGATGCTGAAGGTCGACCTAGATCTGTGATGGTGAAACTTCTTAGGTTTAAAGACAAAGAGGAGATTCTAAAAAGAGCCAAATATCTGAAGGGTTCTAAGCTCTATATCAACGAGGACTTTTCAGAAAAGGTCCGGCTTAGAAGGAAAGAGCTTCTCCCCCAGCTCAGAGAGGCACGTAACCAAGGTAACGTGGCCTACCTGAAATATGACCAGCTAGTGGTGCATCCCCCCCGCACTGCTCCAGGCACTTCCTAACTAAGCTGAATATTTAATACATTTATTTTAGTAACCTTTTTCTTTCTTTTTTGGTTATGAACACTTCACTCCGATCTCTATCTAGAAGTACTAGCTGCTCTCATGAAGATAAATATCTTCTTCCCCTCTCTGATGCTGACCCTGATGCTAACTGCAATGTTTTTAAACAAGGCCCCTTACCCTGCTCTTATTTTTCTGAGGACTCCTTAAAGTCTCTTTGTGTGGATAAAAAGATTGCTAATGACAACTGTTTTTCTTTGTTTCACCTTAATATTCGTAGTTTACCTAAACATTTTGATAGTTTTATCGATTATCTTGGTATGCTGCCAGTTGATTTTTCAGTTATAGGCTTGACCGAAACATGGCTGAATAGCCAAAAAGTTTCTATGTTTCCCATGAGTAATTATAATCACTATCCCTGTTTCAGACTTGTGCATTGTGGAGGAGGTGTATCTCTCTTTGTTAAGGAGGACATCAAATCCTCCCTTCGAAATGATCTTGTTATGATGGTGGAAGATGAAGCAGAGGCTGTTTTTTTAGAGCTTGTTGAGCCTTCTTCTAACAAGGTCTTTATTATTGGATGCATTTATAGACCACCAAATTCTAATATCAATCGTTTTATTGACAGCTTTTATTCTACCCTCAGTAAGATTACCACTGAAAAAAAAACTTGCTATATTATGGGTGATTTTAATATTAAAGCAGAAGTAAGTGGTCCGGTCGTTTTCGCTAATGCTGCGTTCCAGGCAGGCTTTTGAAATCGTAAATTACAGCTTCAAGTCACAACTTACGACTTTGTAGCGTTTCAGGCAACCCACTCGTGTTTTTCTGACCTGTTTTACCGGTGAAAGTCACTATAACGGCCACTCGTAACTTCCAACCGGTGAACTCGTACCAGATCAAACTGGTACCACTTCACAGGTCGGAAAAATACGAGTTTCCTTGAACGCACCATAACAGTTCTCGTCCCTACGTCGCCACATTCACGGCGTCCCTTGGCTGCACACACAGCCCTGCATGCCGTTCTCTCTCCTCATTGGATAAAAACTGTAGGATACGATAAAAGTTTTCTCCTCGGCTCAGAGCAGAGCAGAGGGACTGACAGACCTGTGTTTCAGACCAAACACTCTATGTAAGTGATTTCTGTCGGAAGATATAACTATTTAAGACTTATATTAGTTTAGTTTAGTTTATTTAAAGTGTAAAATCACCATGGTGCAACATGGTCTCGGTACACTTTACAAAATTAATTACAATAATAGAAATAGCAAGTCACTTTACACAACAGTTTACAATAAATGATCTGGAAAAAAAAATACAGGCCAAATAGGCAACATAGCCTACTGTGGAGGACAAGCAAAGAACGTACAGGGAGATAAATAGGACACTCAAAATTTTCCAAAACACTGAGTAAGAAGGTGCTTCTTAAGAAGTGTTTTAAAAGTTACGGTGGAAGTGGATTGTTTGACATGTAGTGGGAGACTATTCCATAAGCAGGGTGCACGGTAGGAGAAGGCCCTATAACCAAATGATTTTTTATTGACTGTGGGAACAACCAGAAGATGAGAATTTACAGAGCGGAGAGAGCGGGGTGGAATATAGGGTATGAGTAATTCAGACAGGTATGATGGAGCCAGGCCATTCAATGCCTTATATGTAAGGAGAAGGACATTGAAATCAGCTCTGGCCTGGACCGGTAACCAGTGGAGAGATTTCAGGACTGGAGTTATATGACTGTGTCTATGGGTTTTGGTCAGTATTCTAGCGGCTGAGTTCTGTACAAGTTGAAGGCTATGAGTTGTAGAGGCGGGAACACACAACACAAATATATCACTTACTTCTGCTTTAATCTCCTAAATAATCAGTCATCTCAATTTATTAATCATCTCAATGCTGCATCTTTCTTCTCCCTCATAACAAAGGCTACCAGAATCACTGCCTCAAATGAAACACTGATTGACAATATATTTACTAATTCCTATTGTGATACGGGGATACCTGGCATTTTGTTCTGTGACTTATCTGACCACCTTCCTGTGTTTTATCTCGAGCCCATAAATGGGAAATCAAACTCATCTACTAGACCTGGTGACATTTTCCTCTGTAAATTGTAATATGAGTAGGTTCATTGATAAATTATCCATTGTTAGTTGGTCTGAGGTTGTAAATGAAAATGAAACTCAAAAGGCTTATGACATCTTCCATGCTATATATTTTAAGATCTTTGATGATGCTTTTCCACTTCAAAGAACTAAAAATAAATTAAATAATCCAAGTAAATCCTGGTTAACCAACGGGCTGAAACGGTCTATTGCCAAGAAGCACAAACTTTACCGTGACTATCTCACCAATCCCACGCCATTATTTCTGAATCGGTATACAATTTTCAGAAATAAATTGAATCACCTGCTGAGAATAGCAAAACGTCAGTTTTATGCATTTAAATTTACTGAATCTCAGAATAACATGAAAAACACATGGAGGACTATCAATGAACTTATTCATAAAAAAACTGACAGGACTGTACAAAGGGAGTTCAAAGGAATTAATAAAGCTCTCTCAGATCCCCTTGAGATAGCTAATGAATTCAATAATTTCTTTGTTTCTATTGGTCCTTCACTCGCAGTCAAGATTCCACAGACCCCACTATCCACTTCAGGGATTAAGTGCCCCTCTTCCTCTTTTGCATTTTGCCCCATCACTGAGATTGAGCTCATTGACGTTGTAAACAAAATGAAACTATCTGCACCAGGTCATGATGAATTGAAATCCTCAATACTCAAAACAAGTCTTCCATATGTCATTAAACCTCTTCTTCATATTTTTAATCTCTCCCTCGAAACCGGTATATTTCCTGATCAGTTTAAATGGGCTAAAGTCATTCCTCTCTTCAAAGCTGATGATCCCTCATTATTTTCCAATTATAGACCGATATCTATTCTACCATGTTTTTCCAAAGTATTAGAGCAGGGGTCTCAAACTCCCGGCCCGGGGGCCAAATCTGGCCCGCGGCCCCCCTACATCCGGCCCGCGTCTTGACGTGAAAAGTAAAGGCTGTCAAAGTTAACGTTAACCTTAATGCAAAATGCTTAACGGCACAATTTTTTTAAATGCGCGATTAATGCGCTAACCTCGGGCCGCTCCGTAGTTGGGGGAAACAGAGAAGCTGCTTCTCCAGACGTGATCACAGGTAGGCAGTGTGTGCATGTCTGTGTGTGTGAGTTACTACGGTTAGCGCGACGCTCCCGTCCCCCGGATATTTCTGCAGCTGGATTCACATGATCCGGGTCTGAGACATGAAACTCATGGACTGAGGAGTCGTCCTGCTGCGCTCTGCACGTCACACCGACCATCGTGTATTTGCACTGTGAGGACTCGCTCTGCTCCGTGGTCCCGGTGTCTCGGTGTCTCATACACAAACAGTGATAATCCACTGCAACATGTTGCTGTTGTTGCCGTTGTTGTGGTTGTGCGCGACGTAGAGCTGCCGCTTCGACTAGCGAGTTGTTATTTTTTTTCCCCCAATCTCCCGTTCATTCAGCCTGGTGAGGGAGGGAGGGAGGGAGGGAGGGGGGTGGGGTGTGTGTGCATATGTTTTTTCTCCTCATGTTCCTACACTAGAGAACTTGTTCTTCTTGTCACCAAACGAGGCTGCTCTCTCTCTCTGACAGCTGATTTGTAAATACCATGAAAATGGTATTTGGAAAGCATAAGAAACGTCCAGATCATCTTGCTGGTATTTCAAGCAAAAAAGAAAAATACTATGTGATAAACTCAGGAAATTAAAGGATTAAAATTTTTTAATCGTTTGACAGCCCTAATTATCATACAATATTTGAAAATAAACCCCGTTTTCAGAAATATTTGTGATTTTTTTTATAGGCTACTCGTCTTGAAAACTTTAGTGGCCCCTCACTGAGATGACAGTGCCAGCAGTGGCCCCCAGCTCATTTGAGTTTGAGACCCCTGTATTAGAGAAATTAGTTTATAATCGTTTGTTTAAATACCTCAATGACAATAAAATTTTATATGACCATCAGTACGGGTTCAGAGAGAATCATTCCACATCTATGGCCCTCACCCGACTTGTAGATAATATTACCAAGGCTACCGATAATAAAGAATTAACACTTGGAGTATTTCTTGATCTATCGAAAGCCTTCGATACGGTCAATCATGATATTTTATTACAGAAACTTTCTCTTTATGGTTTATGCAGCTCAAATCTGTTATGGTTCAAAAGCTATTTGTCTGATAGAAGGCAATTTGTTTCCTGGAATAATTCTTCATCTGACCTAAAGTTGCTTTCATGTGGTTTGCCCCAAGGATCAATTTTGGGCCCTTTACTGTTTCTTATTTATGTAAATGACCTACACATGTCATCAACTAAAGCATATTTTATTCTGTTTGCAGATGACTCCAATATTTTTTTATCTGGTAAGAATGGACCTAAATTAATATCAGAAATGAACACAGAATTGTGTAAAGTTGACTTATGGTTTAAGGCAAACAAATTGTCACTCAATATAAAGAAAAGCTTGTATATGTTATTTACTCCGAGAAGTCTACACTCAACAAACTCTCTTCCTAATGTTTATATTGACAACAACATCCTGGAAAGGGTCACGGTAACAAAATTCTTAGGTATCTTAATTGATGAAAATCTTACTTGGAAGAGTCATATTCTGTCTATTTCTAACAAGATTGCTGAGAATATTGGAGTTATCAGAAGAATACGTCATCTCCTGCCTGGTAAAATCTTGATTAATTTATATTATACGATGATCTATCCTTTCATTTCATATTGTAATATTATTTGGGCAAGCACTTTCAAGAGCTCTCTCAACTGTATTCTCGTTTTACAAAAGCGATTCATCAAAATGATAACATTTTCTAGCAGATTTACTAGATCCACACCTCTGTTTCAATCCCTAAGTATTCTTCCTGTTTTTGCTGTAAATACTCTTCAAATATGTATTTTTGTTTATCAATCTATTCACAAGTTACTCCCAATTTGTTTCCAAACTGTATTTCAGTTAAATTCCCAGATTCATAATTTCAACAATAGATCAGCAAATAATCTTCATCCCACCTTTTTTAAGTCTACTTTTTCTCAGTTCTCAATCAGATTTAGAGGTCCGCATTTTTGGAATGCACTACCAATCCACCTTAGAAACTGCACAAGTATAAATTCATTTAAGAAACAAATAATTCACTTTCTATTGGCCCAATTGAGCGATTCATAATTCCACATACTTTTTACATCATTTTTGTTTTTCTCTCTCTCCTTTTCTAATTGTTTTGTTTTTCACATGATGGTAAACTGAACTTATTCTGAATGTCAAATGTTTATCCTGAATATCCACGCAATATTGATTTTCTCTTTTTTAATTGTTTTATGTTGTTTTTTCATTCTGTAAACTAAATTTATGTTGAATGTTTGTCTTATGGAGGACCACTTGACAAGCACATTTGCTTTATCTACTGTATACTTTGTATGTCTCTTGTCGTTGTCGTTCCACTTTTTTAATATGCTGTTTTATACATCTTTTATGTGCTAAATAAAAATACAAATAAAAATACAAATACAATGTTTACCTCAGATACCAGGTCTCCTATGATCAGTTCATTTCATACCATCCATGCTCCCAACTGCAGCGTGTGGACGTCTATATTCGTTTCTGTTCAAGGATCATTTTTTCAATGTTCATTAATGGGCTCTGGACTGATTTTAAAATTGTTCTGTGGTCACAAGTAACGTCATTTTGACCATCATTTCAATTAAAAAATTAGCTTTACAATTAAATTTAATCAAAATTCGGACTTACCGCAGCTTCCGCATTGTTCCTTTCCGGGTCAGAGGACAAACACCTCAGAGTCCCTCTACCGTTGTGTTCTCTGACCCAGGAAGGAACAATGCAGAAGCCACGGTAAGTCTGAATTTTGATTTAATTTAATTGTTAAACAAAAAGGACGTTACTTGCGACCACAGAACAAGTTTAAAATTACTCCGGAGTCCATTAATGAACATTGAAAAAATGATAGAATATAAACGTCCACACGCTGCAGTTGGGAGCATGGATGGTATAAAATGAACTGATCATAGGTGACCTGATATCTGAGATAGACATTGATTACGACTGGAAATGCCCTTTAAAGTTGTTTCTGTGAAAATTTTGAATGTCCTGACTGAAATAAACACATTTTCATTCATTCATTCATTCATTCATTCATTCATTCATTCATTCATTCATGTTGAAGTCCAGACCGTTGGTTGACTCCAGTCTTTGACTCAAGAGCTGGACTGTGAGTTTCTTTAATGGTTGTGTTGGGGACAGAGAAGGAACTCATTTCTGGACACATGCTGATGACTTTAAAGTTGATATGACAGTAAATAAAGGTCAGGATCAAAGTTTAAATGTTGTGTCTCTCTCTGCAGACTCTGTCAGGCTGGTGAATGGGACCAGTGTGTGTTCAGGCAGACTGGAGGTCAAGTCCAACCAGTCTGACCAGTGGTGGTCCTCAGTGTGTGAAGATGACTTTGACCAGCAGGATGCAGAGGTGGTCTGTAGGGAGCTTGGCTGTGGGGCTCCTTCAGTCCTCCAGGGGGCGCTCTATGGAGCAGTGGAGGCTCCAATGTGGACCAAAGAGTTCCAGTGTGGAGGCAACGAGTCAGCTCTCCTGGACTGTAGAAGCTCAGGCTCAACTAGAACCAGCTGCTCACCTGGCAAAGCTGTTGGACTCACCTGCTCAGACACAGGTGGAGCTACAGTTTGGATTTGCTTCATTTTTGTTTGAATCAAACTCACTTCTTTTACTCTTCACTCTCTTCTCTGTGTTCAGAGTCTGTCAGGTTGGTGGGAGGAGCCAGTCGCTGTGCAGGTGAACTGCAGGTGAAACAAGGAGAGTGGAGACCAGTGGATGGCAGGAACTGGAACCTGAAGGCAGCATCTGTAGTCTGTAGAGATCTGGACTGTGGCTCTGCTGTTTCAACAACAAGAGAGGAGTCCTCAGAGAGGTCTGTGTGGTGGATCAACACTGACTGTGTTCAGTCTGGATCTACCCTGGAGGACTGTTCATTATCAATTTCCTCTTCCTCCACCGTGGAGATCACCTGTTCAGGTAAGTCCATCAGTGACATCATCAGTGACAATCAGGTTTAGTGTCTTACTTCTTTTGTTGCAGTGTCGGAAATGTTCAGTAACATGTTATTTTTGTATTTAAGTGAGCGAAGGTCTGAAAACAAGACATTTAATATCTCAACATGTTACATCATGTAACATCTCTCTCTCTCTCACACACACACACACACAGACCATGGTCTTCCTGCATGTACAGGTGTAGGCAGCTCCCTGATCACATGTATGTTAAATAATGAAGAAAGCTCTATGTCCTATAGGAAGCCTTCACTGTAGTGAGTCTTCTTACTCTCTCACTGTCGTTCCTCTCCATCATTATTTTCTTTAACATCAACAGTTTTAACACTTCAGTCTCTTTGAGCTCATCATCTCTGACAGATCTCATTCTTTAGAGTTTGACAGATTTCTCTCTGGTTTATTTCTGCTGTAAAGACGTCAGAGACTCCTCATGAATTTATTTCATCTGTGGCAGCAAATCACATCACATGACTCTTTAGATACTCCTGTCGATTAAAGGAGCATTAACGCAAATCCAAATTCTTAATTCGGCCACTAGATGGAGCCAGTGGCGGAGCATATCAGATATAAACAAGTGGGCGTCTCTCCTCCATACATGTTATGCTTTATGGTATTTAGAGATCAGCTGTCAGAGAGAGAGCAGCCTCGTTTGGTGATGAGAAGAACAAGTTCTCTAGTGTAGGACATGAGGAGAAAAAACATGCAGGTTTTCTGTGACAAGATGGCGCACCCCCGTAGTAACTCTCTCACACTCACACACACACACACACACACACACACACACACACACACACACACACACACACACACACACACACACACACACACACAACACACACACACACACACACACACACACACACACACACACACACACACACACACACACACGTGTATGTCATTCTCTGGGCTGTAAGAGCAAAACACAGTACATTACACCAATATAAAAGTTGATTATATGCTTCATTATTAAACTGTCACAAGCTTATCATATGTCTAAGGCAAATGTCAATATCCCAAACATTTTAGCAATATATGACTTTGTGGTAAATATCACAACACTACACTGTTGGCTATTTTCTTTGTAAATTTAGAATTTTGACAGCGTCACAACCCCAGGGCAGGGCATCGTTAAGTGTAACTTAGTGTTATGTTATTGTTGACAGCTGGTGTGAACAATAATCACACCAGCCAGTAGAGTGTACTGAAGTTAACTGCCCCATGCTCGAGCTGAACAGTACACATTGCATCTAGTGAACCCTATTGCTAGGCAATCATGTCAACACATTCTACCATAAATTAATTAGTTATCACGAGAAAACGGTCTTTGTTATAATGAGATAATGAAATAAATTAATTCGTTATCACCAGAAAACAGTATTTGTTATATTGAGATCATGAAATAATACGTCGTTATCACAAGAAAACTGTAAGAAAAAAAAATATTATGGATGTGGCCGGTCTTGGCTTCCGTAATTGTATAATGTATTTCAATTGTATTTATTGATAAGACCTTTGTAACCTTAAAAGGTGCTCTTTAAAATTATAATTATTATTGTGCCGATCGGCATCTGGATCCTCCATTGGCAACTTGGACTGCTGCAGGTCAGACAGCTGGAGAGCGCAGGTTTTTTATTTTTATTTTTTTTTAGCTAATGTCAGGTTTCGCGAAAGCGCGTGGTGACACACGTGTTGGTCCGCATTCCCTCATATTTGCCGTGCATGCGTACCTGCGTACCAGTTGTAATACAGGATAATTAATATCAATTTTGTCTTGTTGTCTCTCCAGTGAACATCTGGATCAGAGTCCTTGTAGAAACTGACTGTAAACATTCAGCCAATCATCTCTCTGTTTGCAGACCTGCTGGTCCAGCCAATCATCTCTGTGTCCTCCATGTACGGGGTCTCCCAGGCCCAGCAGCAGGGTTATTCAGGTGTGTTCCTGGGCTCCAACTTCACCATCAGCTGCTCCATCCAGCCACAGTACCCAGGAGGCTTCTTCCAGCTCACCTTCACCTCCTCCACCACAACGGACAACTACACCCAGCCAGCTGTCAATCACTCCGCCTCCTTCCTGTTTCCTGCTGCAGAGCCCGCCCACCAAGGAAACTACAGCTGTGTTTATCACCTCTACGTTTTCTCTCATAACTTCTCCTCTGAGAGCCGTCGACTGTCCCTCACCGTCTCAGGTGAGTTGAAGCACATTTCACCTGTCTGTGCTCAGGGGCCCATTGTCTCTTCATCCGTCCATGTTGCTGTAGTGAAAAGTCCACGACAGGAGAGGATCCAGTGAAGGTACATGAGCACCATGATGGTAAGAAACTGGGTTTTACATGATGAGTCAGACGTCAGCAGGATGACTCAGCTTCACCAGGATCATGTTTGGTAAACTGCCTGTAAAGACGGTGATTAACACTCACCTGAGACATTTCAACCAGACACAGGCTGGAAGGAGACAAGAAGCTTCAGTTCTTCCTTTCAGACTAACTCTGTCCACCTGTTGTGTCTGTCCAACATCGTCAGAGCACAGAGACGATCAGACGACCTTATTCTCTAAGAACTGACTCAAACATGTTGAGGTCTGTTTCATGAAGCTGTTGTACTCATGTCATGTGATCTAACGTGATGACTGAATGTGTCTCATCAGATCCACCAGATCCAACAGGTCGTATCATCAGACTGGTCGTCCTGCCACTCGGTCTGCTGCTGCTGCTGATCGCTGTCATCTGTCTCAGCCTGAAAGGAGCTGGATGTAAGAAATGTATGGTAAGTAATCATAAAATCACCCAATATGTCACCAGAGACTAAGGAATCATGTTAATTTGAAATACTGATCTAACTGAAAACATTAGTACAGCAGGAATATTCACATTTAAAAACACAAATCACTGCACATGAACATGCACTAAGGCTCCTGTAGATGCAGAGTAACAGTGTGTTGAGTTGACGTGAACTCTGCTCGTAGTTACTGTGAGTCAGCAATAAAACAATCAGAGTAAAAAGCTAGATATGTTTTCATCTTCATGACTTGGCGCTCTTGTTCCCTGTTTTGTAAGTTTGTTTTATCTACTTCGTATTTCAACGATTTTAATTGTTATCTCTTCACCTGTTCTTACCTGGCCAGGGACTACAGGTGGAAATGAGCAAATGTTGCTATAACCTGGCTCAGGACATCTTTTCTTGTCTCACAAGATTCACGTTTTTTGTGCACTGTCCCTGTTTTAAATAAATAAATTCCGATCTGTCCTATGATAACAGATGTAGATGTTTCTCACTGCAGGTAGTAGGTGCAGTCTAACATATTAGCTATAGAGAGGCATGTTCATCTTTACTGTAGAGACTGTAGAGACCGTCTGAGTGAATCTCGGGGTACCATAGCCACAAAGCTGGAGCAGGGCAGAGGTTAGTGTGTGGGTATCTGGAAACAACGCGTTGCAGCAACAGTTTTGGCCACAGTCTTACGTACAGCTCCTTTAAGGTACCAGACTCACCTTTGTTGACCTGAGCTCTGTCTGACATGAAGCTCTCAGCTCCTGTATGTTGAACTGAAGTCTCGTGTCTGTGTGCTGCCACATCTCTCCAGGCCACCAGGGGGCAGAGTCCAGTCCAACAGGAGGCCATAGAGCTGCAGTCTTTCAACCTGGGTGTTTCCACAGCTGACGGAGGGCCAGCTGAAGAAGAAGGAGTCCAGGCTGCAGAGGAGGAACTTGTCTAACATCCAGACTTGTCAGCTGCCACACACCTGTCCATCAGCTCAGTCAACGATCCAGCATCGTCCCTCAGATGTTCCCTTTAGAGTTTCACTGAGATCCTGCAGGAGGAAATCCTCTGTGGTTTCATCTCTCCTCTCAGTCTCATGTGATCAACAGGTATATGCAGCACAGTAGGGCCTATCTCTTGGTGAAACAACACTGACTTATTGGTTTAGAGACTGAAAGTACAGTGATGATGCTTTCAAAGGCAAAGTTATGAATTGTTTTTTCTTCATCAATTAATCTCAGCCAAAGATGAGTGAAGAGCAAACACCTGGATTTTGGACCATCATCTTCAGGACTGTTGGGACTTTGTGAATCTGAAGCAGAGCAGAGAGGAAATCTGTGTGAACCGTCTGTCACACACAAGTTCACCTGATGATTCCTGACCATAGTGCGAAATACGGGGGGGTTTGGGGGGGTCGGACCCCCCCGATTAACCCCTTGAGACCCCCTGAAAGACTCAAAAGCAAAATCTGAGGGGGGTCTCAATCTTGTCAAAAAAAAAAAATATATAATATAATACAATAATTTTATTGTGGTCAATTAAATGTGTTTAAGATCACCATGTCCAGTATTCATAATTCAAAACATTTATTCGTTTAACATTAAGCTGAACCATGTCACCTGCGCATTATGCAAATTAGCCATGTGCGCCAGCCCAGCGCAGGAGTCGAGCCCACTCGCTATCAGAACAGAGGATCCCGTTCCTCTCCACCCTCTGCCGAAGAAAGTGAAGTTGAGGCCGAGTGCTCTGAAGACGTAGCCGCAGCCCCTGCTGCTAGCACTGGTGATTGGCCGCTTTTCTTTTCTTTTCTTTTTTTTACACCTAAGCAGGTGGGGTAATGGAAATACCGCAACCCTTGGCTTGACATTAAGGCAGGAAAATAACTTGAGGTAAGAGGCTAGCCTGCTTCAGCATACTATGGCCTGAACCCCCAGTGGTGTTGTTTGGCCAGGCGCCTGTTGTGAGCTATTTGTCTGTGCTTTTTCAATTTTCATGATGGCCCGTTATACGAATGTGATTTGTGGATGTGTTCAATGCTGTGTTTAAACGTATTTGCTAGATGGATGGTTAGATAAGGCTACATGATCGGTCATAGTTGCAGGCTGAGGATCTCGTGCACATAATTGCACGTCAGTCTCCGATCTCCAGATTTATACAGTTGGTTGTTATTTGAGTGCACGAGTTTGGTGTCTTTCATTCATTTTTTTTTAATTGTTGTATTTTATTTATTGTCTATATTCGTTTCTGCATTGCCCTGATCGCGCGCCAGTCTCCTATACCTGGCATTTATTCATTGTTCAAGTGCGCTAGTGTGGTGCCAATTATTGTCTTTTATTTATTGAATTATCGTCTATTTATTATCAATTACTTTCTGCATTGTAATGCACAACTTTGCCTCTCCTTTTTAGGCTATATGCTAATTTTCTTGGCTTATTGTAATGTTATAGTCCTACTTTATAAAAAAAAAAAAAAATAACGGTACTGCGCAACAATCGCGAGTTAGGGACCCCCCCGAATATTGATGGGTATTTCGCACACTGTTCCTGACTATATGTAAATAGTTGTATTTAGCCATTACTAACAACTGCCCAGTTGCTTCATGCTTCACTATCTAAAAATATAAGAATATAAACATACAAGACAATAATGAATGAAGTCGACCGCTCACCTCTCCAGTACATTTCCTATGATGCCCTCCATAGTCTCTCCTCTAAAGCTTGTTTGTGTGGCTCTTTTGTGTCCTCTGCTCTCCATATCAACTCATGTGCTGTTTATTTCATGTCTTCATAGTATGATAAGAATTCCCTCATAATAAAAGTCTGAATTGTAAACAGCAGATCTAATTACAATATATAAATGTATAAATATCCTATTGGATCTTAGTAAATGGGTGATTAATCGTTATTTGATGTATAAGAGAGCAGAAAGAGGGGATTGAGGTTTTACACCACTCATTTATGGAGAAAAAACATTTACTATCATCCCCCAATATCATGTTTAATTTTTACCTAAGGCGTGAAAACATAACAGCAATATTGCCTTTAATATATGACTACAACAACCGTTAAACACCGTCCAGACTGATAAATCATTAATATCTATGATCATTAATATTAGTCAGTTTACTGTATCTGTGTCACGAAGGTAACGTCAACTAACGCTCACTAACGCCTGCACTTGCAAATTTTTGTAATGCTAAATATGACTGATAGCTGCGTACATATCATTTAATGAAGCATAAGAAAATATAATAGCTCACTTACCTCTACTGACAACTCTTATCCATCCACACGTTCACAACGCGAGGTAGAGGTACGGTCGACCGCGCTCACTCAGGAGACAGGAAGTGAAGCTGTACCGTTTCATACCATTGGTGCAGCTTGTAAAGAACCATCTTGTCATAGTTTCCCTAAAAACTATGACAAGGTTTCCTTAAAACCACCGTCTCAACAATGGATCTGAAATCCATTTCAACAGATTCAGGTGTAACAGAGTTGATTTGTGCTTGTTAAATTATGGCAAAACAGGTGCAACGCTGCCATCTATTGGCACAGTGGGTGGCGTGGGAACTGAACAGAGGATGTGGTGAGATGTACTGCATGGTCTGGGATAATTATTGATTTTTGTGAACTGGGTTGAGCACTTACCGCCATTTGTCGTCCGCAAATTAATGTTGAAAGACTTGTTAATTAAGATAACCTTCCTAAAATGTTTATTCTCGTTTCATGTGTTGTGACCTTCCCATGTCTGCTGTGTTGTCTGCTGTGTAGCAGGTTTATTATACATTTTTATAATATTTGTCATGGCGTTTTGATTGCATATTTTGCCTCTGTGATCTGATTTCTTTTTATCTGTTCAGTTAAATGGCTCACATTAGTTTATCCACCCCTGAATTTAGTGTAAATGCTGTCAATTAGTCACATGTGAACTATTTTTACACTTACCTCATGGTAAATATGTGTTCTTAAAAGCAATTCAAGTCATATCATGGAGTGTGTGTGTGGGAGGGGAGGGGCGGGGGGTGTTACTTATATCTTGTAGAATAACAATATATACTAAGGGAGTGATTTTCTTTCTATTTTATATGAACAGATTTGGGTGTTTTACTGTTTATTGAGCTACACAGAGAAAAGATGATCTCACTGTGATCGTCCTCAGATGGATGCTAACTTTTCCATTGCCATTGCTGTGTTTTATGTTGTGTTGCAAGTAATATGTTGTGCATTTTTATGTTACTTTTCTTGACATTTTTATTGCATATTTTACCTGGGTGAGATGATTTCTTTTTACCTGTTCATTTAAATGGCTCATATTAATGTAAATGCTGTCAATTAGCCACATGTGAACTATTTTTACACTTACCTTATGGTAAATATGTGTTCTTAAAAGCAATTTCATGTCATGTCATGTAGTGTGTGTGTGGGAGGGGAGGGGCGGGGCGTTACTTATGTCTTGTACAATAACAATATATACGAAGGGAGTGATTTTTGTTACTATTTTATATGAACAGATTAAGGTGTTTTATTGTTTATTGAGCTACACAGAGAAAAGAGGATCTCACTGTGATCGTCCTCAGACTGATGCTAACTTTTCCATTGCCATTGCTGTGTTTTATGTTGTGTTGCAGGTAATATGTTGTACATTTTTATATTACTTTTCATTACGTTTTTATTACATAGATGATTTCTTTTCCTCTGTTCAGTTAAATGGCTCACATTAGTTTATCTATCTCAGAATTGAATGTAAATGCTGTCAATTAGCCACATGTTATCTATTTTTACACTTACCTCATGGTAAATATGTGTTCTTAAAAGCAATTTAGTCATATCATGGAGTGTGTGTGTGGGAGGGGAGGGGCGGGGGGCGTTACTTAGGAGTGATTTTTGTTACTATTTTATGAACAGAGACTGATGCTAACTTTTCCATTGCCATTGCTGTGTTTTATGTTGTGTAATAAAAATCCCATAATCCACCTGGCTGTGTTCTGTGATCTGTAGAGGCAACAGTAGTGTGGAGCTACATTTCACAGATAGCTGTGATATTATATGGAAATAAAAGTATAACATTTGAAAGTATTTACAATTTGGTGTATTTTGGTCCCCAAATATCACATTAAAAGACATTTAGAATAATTCACACTGCAGCCAAACTGTCAAAATAGGTCAAATATGACCTGACCAGTAGTAAATAATATTGTATAATATTAATAGCTTTGACAAACATGTAATGGTAGCCTATTAAAAACTAGCTGACGTTAGCTAGTTCTACTGTAGCCTCCTGCTCCTTTGACTCCGTTTTTCATGTGAAACCAGGAATCACACACTGCTCATCACTGTTGTCTACGACACTGACAGTTTCACTAGTTGATGAGTTGCTGTACAGACCTGTGTCTCTTACCTTGTGGTGTTTTCTATAACTCCTCCTCCTGCTCCTCCTCCTCCTGGGCCTCACACTGGTGTGAAGTGTGACAGATGTGCTTTGGCTCTTCCAGATGTGCAGCAGCTGTGTCTGGACTGGTCAGTGCTGTGTGTCACCAGCTCTAAAAAGAATAACATTTTGCAATGTTTTTAGTAATAAAATGTTGTATAAATCAGGCTGTGAATGATATATCAACAATCCCCTCTGTAAAAACCTTCAGAATATAGAAAGGGATCAAAGTGGAAGGTTTGGTGTCTGTAAGTGCTGCTGAAGTGGAGATTTCTAGCTCAGAGTCTGAGTCTGAAAAACTCTCTCTGAGAAAACGGCCTTTAAAGATTTGTATTGTAAAATTCCATAGATTGTTATTGTCAATGGTACTTTTATGATTTGTTGCTGATACAGAGGAAATGACGATTTTTTTTGTCACAGGGTTTTGAACTTTTAGTGAATTTAGGAGAAATCTACAGATGAAAGAGGCCAGAATAAAGTAAAATAACCACCTTAAAGCAGATATCAGTGGAATGTTTTTGTTAATATAAGTCCTAAATAGTCCTATTTTCCGTCAGCAATCACTTACATGAAGTATTTCAGCCTAAACACGAGTCTCTCCGTCACTCTGCTCTGCTGTAACCCGAGGAGAAAATTTTCCTTGTGGGATACAAGTGTTATCCAATGAGGGGAGAGAACGGCATGAAGGGCTGTGTGTGCAGCCAAGGGATGCGCGTGAATGTGGTGACGTAGCACGAGGACCAATTGATGCCTGACAAGGGCGGGGGCTGCTAACTCATGGTGCGTTCAAGGAAACTCGTACTTTGTGTTTTTCCTTCCTGTGAAGTCATACCAGTTCGATCTGGTACGAGTTCACGGGTCGGAAGTTACGAGTGGCCGTTATAGGGAACTTTCACAGACAACAGGACGGTAAAAACACGAGCTACGGGTTACCTGGAACGCTACCAAGTCGTAGTTGTGACTTGAAGCTGTAACTTACGGTTTCAAAAGCCTGCCTTGAACACAGCATTAGCCGAAACGGCCGTGCCACTGATATCTGCTTTAATGTGGATCTTCTACCATTTCTCTCCACTTTTCTAAAAGAAGACACACCAAGAGGCAAAATAGCTCAAAATCCCCAAATTGATCAGTGCATGATGAATAAACTATGTTTTTGCCTGTTAGTGTCTGGCTTTAAGCAGTTAATGGTATTTTAGAAATCCCAGTTCTTCCTACAGGAGTGGTGGTCCCTTATAACACCAACAGATTTCTACATGGTGGATGTTCTGTCTCATATAAATCTGACGTCTGAAAACAATATTCATGGTGTAATTTAAGTTGTAGATGTAGCTAGCTAGCTTACCTCCCGGCCGCTGTTTCTTTGTGTGTCAAGTTCTTCCCGCCGTTACTGATGCGTCCAAAACGTCCCAAAGCGCAGCCCCGGCGTTGCCTGGCAACCATGACCGCACGTCACTGATTTAAAAAAAAAAAATAAAGAAAATCAAACTAGTGGTTTTAACGTTTGTACCGTTACTGTTGAACAAAGACGGTTTATAAAGATATATAAGCTACAGTACTATAGAGTATCTTTGTGTTGAATTGAGCTGCATCGTAATATTTACAGTTAAAAGTGGCTTGCTGACCGGCGGCGCAAGGAATCTTGGGATAGCCTATGTTGATTTGGGGGAACCGCGGAAAATGGGACAATCTAGTCTCTAGCATGGTCACTCTGATGCAAAAGATGCTCAAATGCAGCCGCCGAAGGCAAAGAAAACATCTCTTCCTCCCTCTCTTTCTTTTCTTTCTTTTTCCCCCCTACTATTTTCAGAAGTTCCGTCGTCGGAGAGGAAAGCGGCGTGGTGTAGAGACAGTGGCGACTCCCTCAAGCTGCTTCAACCGCTCTGAGAACAGGTGACATTGAACGCCTCATTCGCATGCGCAGTTGTACGGACGGACGTAAATTCTCTGTTTAAATCAGAGCAATAAGCAATACATTACTGGACAATTATGAAAAGTATTTCCCCGAAACCTCTGACCAACCCTTTTTATTTTGTCTATTTTTTTTCTTTTTTTTAAATTATTATTATTATTATTATTATTGTTATTATTATTTTATTTTATGTATCTTATCGTATGTTTCATCCTTGTTGTACCCGTCTCTGACTTATTTTTATTTATTTATTAATCTTACTACTAGTATTATTAATTTATTATTTTTCAAGCTATATTTTATACTAAATTACTGTATTATTGTACTGTCCCTTTGTACTTTGTGATGTGCTGTTACACAGGAACGTATAAGTTACCTTGTTGGTTTTGTAAAATTTGTTCAATAAAAAAAAAATACAAAAAAAAACAAAACTAAACAAAAAACAGAGGACTGACGAGTGAAAGGACGTGAACGGTGAAGCATTAGAGTGCCTATAGTCTTACATTATTGGACAAACTGATTAATCCAGGTGTGTCTGATCATTTTGACTACTCAGACACACCTGGATTAATCAGTGTGTCCAATAATGTAAGACAGGAAATGAAGGACCTGCCTTAAATTCAGGAAGTGCTGGAGCTGTGCATAGAGCCCATTGT
Organism: Trachurus japonicus; assembly: GCF_045865225.1. Classification (NCBI taxonomy): domain Eukaryota; kingdom Metazoa; phylum Chordata; class Actinopteri; order Carangiformes; family Carangidae; genus Trachurus; species Trachurus japonicus. The sequence goes on from NC_140925.1 coordinate 1,235,316, forward strand.
TTTTTTGTTTTGTTTTTTTAAGGCAAATTTTATTGACAATTCAGGTATTACATTTAGTAAAACATACAAAACAAAGAACAATACAATGCCAGGGGGTCGCAGTATTCAAAATAGTATACAAAACATTGCTATTAATCCAATAAAATATTATATAAAATGCATAACTCAGTGGTTTTGATAGCTTTTTTGTTTGATGAATATTGGATAGTCATGGAGCCCATTGTATTGTGAGTTGTTTTTTGTTTTTCAAGGCAAATTTTATGGACAATTTAGTAAAACATACAAAACAAATAACAACACAATGCCAGGGGGTCGCAGTATTCAAAAGTATACAAAACATTGCTATTAATCCAATAAAATATTATATAAAATGCATAACTCAGTGGTTTTGATAGCTTTTTTGTTTGATGAATATTGGATAGTCATGGAGCCCATTGTATTGTGAGTTGTTTTTTGTTTTTCAAGGCAAATTTTATGGACAATTTAGTAAAACATACAAAACAAATAACTACACAATGCCAGGGGGTCGCAGTATTCAAAATAGTATACAAAACATTGCTATTAAGTATTAATCCAATAAAATATTATATAAAATGCATAACTCAGTGGTTTTGATAGCTTTTTTGTTTGATGAATATTGGATAGTCATGGAGCCCATTGTATTGTGAGTTGTTTTTTGTTTTTTAAGGCAAATTTTATGGACAATTTAGTAAAACATACAAAACAAATAACAACACAATGCCAGGGGGTCGCAGTATTCAAAATAGTATACAAAACATTGCTATTAAGTATTAATCCAATAAAATATTATATAAAATGCATAACTCAGTGGTTTTGATAGCTTTTTTGTTTGATGAATATTGGATAGTCATGGAGCACATTGTATTGTGAGTTGAATTGTATTGTTTTGCACAATTCACAAATAAAGTTCTGAAAAAAAAAGAAAAAAAAACTCCTCCCGCCACTGGGGGGCGGTCGTCGCTAATGGAGTCTATAAAAAACCTGCAGCAGTTTAATTAAAACCAAACACGAAGGGAGCGACGTTAATGTGGAGTGAAGTGGAGTGAAGTGTAGTGTCAGTAGCAGCCGGCGGACAGAGGAGAGGAGTTATTATTATTACTATCACTTCGAAAACACAATAACAAGTCGTGAGTTGAACTGCAGAGATTTAATCATCATCATCACGGAGCTAACAGCCGAGTAGCTTAGCGCTAACAGACCGCAGCTTCTCGGCTCGGCAGCCGGCTCAGGGAGAGGCACAGCCGGCCGTGGAGGCTCCGCAGCGGCCGGTGAGAGCAGTTTGTCTCGGTGCTTTTGTTCCGCTGGGTCTCTATTTCTCTGTTTCTTTGTTTCCAACTGGCTGTCTCAGCGAGCTAACATGCTAAGTTACGGTTAGCAACCAACCAACGAACGAACGAACGAGCCGCCGCCACCGCTGGTTGTTCGTTTTTTCGCGGGGCCCCGCCCAGCGCCGCTGTTCATTGGTCAGCTTCGACGACGTCATCTGTCTGAGCTCGATGCTGATTGGCTGAGAGTGGACAGGCTCTTTAAACCGTGTTGCTGCTGAAGACACGTGGGAGAGATGGGCACACAAACACAGCTGTTGGTTGGTTGGTTGGTTGGTTGGTTGGATGGATGGATGGATGGATGGATGGATGGATGGATGGATGGATGGATGGATGGATAGATGGATAGATAGATAGATAGATAGAAAACAGCTAATGGGTTCATATTAGATAGATAGATAGATAGAACAGCTAATGGGTTCATGATAGATAGATAGATAGATAGATAGATAGATAGATAGATAGATAGATAGATAGATAGCTAGCAAACAGCTAATGGGTTCTAGATAGATAGATAGATAGATAGATAGATAGCAAACAGCTAATGGGTTCTAGATAGATAGATAGATAGATAGATAGATAGATAGGACTTTGATAGATAGATAGATGGCAAACAGCTAATGGGTTCATATTAGATAGATAGATAGATAGATAGAACAGCTAATGGGTTCATGATAGATAGATAGATAGATAGATAGATAGATAGATAGATAGATAGATAGATAGATAGATAGATAGATAGATAGATAGATAGATAGCAAACAGCTAATGGGTTCATGATAGATAGATAGATAGATAGATAGATAGATAGATAGATAGATAGATAGATAGATAGATAGAACAGCTAATGGGTTCATGATAGATAGATAGATAGATAGATAGATAGATAGATAGATAGATAGATAGCAAACAGCTAATGGGTTCATATTAGATAGATAGATAGCAAACAGCTAATGGGTTCATATTAGATAGATAGATAGCAAACAGCTAATGGGTTCATATTAGATAGATAGATAGATAGAACAGCTAATGGGTTCATGATAGATAGATAGATAGATAGATAGATAGATAGATAGATAGATAGATAGCAAACAGCTAATGGGTTCATAATAGATAGATAGATAGATAGATAGATAGAATTAGGGCCAATGGTGTGGATTTTTGGAAATATTGTAAAGAGATTTCTGGAAAAAAGTGGTAAGATTTGGAGAAAACTTTATCCAAAAAAAAAGAAAATGTGGTAAAAATTTATAAGATGGATAAAAATAATTTCTCAAAGGATTTTTTTTTATTATTCTAACCCCACTTGTATTGCACCTGCATTAAAAAGAGGAAGACATGATGAAGAAAACACATTAAAAACATCAACATGATGTGTTGATGGCGCCTCCCTCAGGTGACCAGGGGTCAGTGCAGCGGGGGCTGCTGGGTAATCCACACAGGTTTACAGGCCGCGGAGCAGGTGATCTCTCACCTGTGAGTGTGAGTGTGTGTGTGTTAGTAATATGTGTGTGTGTGTGTGTGGGCGGAGTCTGAGCAGCTCACTGACCCACATGCTGCAGCAGGAAGTGCAGCCTGCAGCCGCTAAGTAGGTTTAAGGTGAACTTGAACCACGCTGCTGCTGCTGCCACAACGCTGTGTGTCTGTGTGTGTTCTGACAGACTGTGTGTATGAGTGTGTGTGTGTGTGTGTCTGTCTGTGTGTGTGTGTGTGTGTGTGTGTGTGTGTGTGTGTGTGTGTGTTATGTGTGCCTCTGCTCCCTGTAATGAGTGACGAGGACGTGAATCTGCAGAGCTGGGGCTGGACTGACCTGTGTGTACCTTCACATGTACTCTTTCTGTGTGTGTCAGTGTGTGTGTGTGTGTGTGTAATTGTGTCTGTGTGTGTCAGTGTGTGTGTGTGTGTGAACAGCAGATGACCAGTTGTTCTCCTCCTCAGCTCCAGTGACTCCTCCTCAGCAGTGTCGGACTCGGAGGAGGAGCAGCAGATCTCCTCCTTCCTCTGGACCAGGACCGGGACCGGGACCGGCACCATGTCCCGACGCAGCCTGCGGCTCGATGACGGGCTGCTGGACCGCGGGCTTCCTCACGCCAGCACCTCCTTCAGTGTGGGAGGAGGAGGAGGAGGAAACTGGAGGAGCAGCAGGTGACGGTTACTTGTTTTCACAATTAATCGCGGTATTAAATGCCACAATTGACCTCTGGCTAAGCCCCGCCCCCTCCACTCACTCGGACAAACAGTCAACATTTGGAGACAGTTGCTATGGCAACAGCTGTCGCAGTAGGAGACATTTCACAGGAGGCAGAAAGATTAAATATAATCTGGAAGTCACCAAAACTTCACTTAGCTTTACTGCTATGGCTGTCGGTTGCCGCGAAACGCCGATAGCAACGGGCTAATTTCTGTTAGCCTGTCTATGGAGTTTTACATTATACGTTAGCATTAAGCTAGCGGACTTTATGCTTAGTTGTGATACTGGCTAACATCTAAACATCTCTGACAATATGTTGCCTCAAATACGTTGTTGACTTCACTTAGAACAGATGTAGACATCCTTGTTAAGTTTATCCATGTTTAGTTGGTGTTGTGGTCTACTGCATAACTTTATCCAGAGCAGACACTTCTCTGGGTTGAGATGTGGCTTGGGAAAAGGTTAAAAAAATCCCCCCCGTGGCCTCTCAGGATACCTAGTGTCAGAGCTGCATGTACCCCATGAACACCGTTTGACCATTTAAAACTTAAAATGTCAAGAAAAAACATAGAAAAACGAATGAAAACTGACTAACTGCAATGCATTTCAATGGACGTGGAAGCAGAGAATGTCCCAGTGTATGGGCTAGCTATGCGCACTGTGATTGGCTCATCGTGTTTGGGGGCGTGGCTTAGCCATAGGTCAATTAATTAATCGCAAGGATTCCTAAATACCGTCACTTTCCAAAAAAGATTATGTTGGAAACACAGAGGCAGATGTTTGTGCACCAAAGTGAAGGTAAATGTAGTGCTGGGCGGTATACCGGTTCATACCGAATACCGGTGATTTTTTTTTTTATGATATGAATTTTTCATATACCCCAATACCGGTGAGTGGTGTGTAGCGTACAAAACGTTGGGAACACAGAGCGGCGGAACATCGCGCCGCGGGACATTGTTTGAGAGGGGGACTGTTTTGCAGTTGTACCACACAAGCTGCTTGCCTGGGTTGAGCTGGTGAATAACATGCACAGAGAAAATGTCACAGACACAGAGGAACTACTTCGGCTTTAAAAAAAAATCTCACGCTGATCAAACAACCATAATCTGTAAATATTTTTTTTTACTTAACCGAGTCCCCCCCCCACCAGATGGTTTAACCCAACCTGGCATTTGTCGGCATCGCCTGTCAATCAAACAACGGAGTCGGGGTTGACGTGAAGCAGCAGCGCTGCTAAACCACGGAGGGATAAGTGATAAAAAGTGAAAGAAAAAAGAAAAATAAACGGCGAAACCAGCGCCGGTAAAATCCCGACAGTATTCAGACAAATTTGTGATGAAGGGATTTACGTCCACGAGTTGCAGCCCACTCGGGCCATCGTGTTTTTGTCTTTTTTTCTTCCATGGGGAGCAAACAGTGGCATGAAGCTGGCTCATCTCCAGACGCATCTCAACACAAAACATGCACGTCATGTCGGTGAGCCTCCTGACTGCTTCATGAGGAAACT